>NC_041382.1:18576264-18631002 GCF_002162155.2 Triticum dicoccoides
GGGACAGGGAAGGACGGCGGCAGTAGGATTTTTTTTGTTTTTCTACAACCACCTTTACGCGATGGTACAACTAGCATAGCAGTCTGTTACCACCGGCGTCTGATTTTGCTACAAACAACCACCGGCATCAACTTTTTGCTACAACCGCATGATTTTGTGCTACAACCACTCTCTCGTTTGCTACAACCTATCAACGGTGTAAATTGTTTTGCTATAACCGTGTCGCCTTTTCTGCTACAACCGGCACCTCATTTTGCTACATCCCATCATCGGATGTCGACCCGGTGCTACAACTGCGTTGCTATTTTTTGCTTCAACCGGCAATGACAAAAGATACTAACCGGTGAGTGTTTTTTGCAACGATGAGCGACGGGTGCGGCGGCACCGGCAAGTTTTTTTGCTAGAGCCTGCATGCTTTTTTGCTATGACTAACGGGTTTTTTTTACTGTTACCGGCAACCCGAGGGAGAGTACATTTCGCGAGCTCGTCGCCGGGGGTGCCGTCACCGGGGACCGTCGCCACATGAGTTGTGGCATCGCATCGGAGCTGCAACCGTCGCCGCAGGGAGCTACAGCTACCACTTGCCTATTTAAAAATTATACTCCATGAGAAATAAAATATTTATGCGATCCATTTTATTTTTTTCTCTCACTCTCTATAACGTGTGCAACAATTGTTCAGAATTGACAACTGGGGTATAAAATGTTTTTTTTTGTAAAAGAAGTGCGGCTAATAAAATAACAGACTGATTTAAATTCAATGATCTAATATGATGGTCGCTATAAATAACAGATAAAATATGAGTTTTAGTTCCTTCCCTCCTCCCTCTACTTAAAAATTCTTATTTATTTTGTATGCGTATTTGTGAAAGCAAATTTTTATGTGCTAGGGCCAGATGCAAGTATAAGCTGGCTTGGTCCACTACACCTACACGTCAATGAATCCAATCATGTGATATAGTATATACTCAGCGACCTTTGACATGATATATATGCGCGTACGTAGTGCCAAGTGCTAATGGCCATGCAATCTTGGACCTTGTGCGTCATTGGCAGATGCTATTTGACCATCCATCGATATGCATGCAACACACAGCGGCAGGATTGCTGGCATGCTTTCCCTGAATTCGGCTGTTGTTGCTGGACAGAGGCAGCCTGAAATACTGCGAACGCGAAAGGTAGAACAGGTTCGGACACTGCTCGCACGGAGAAAAAATGACTTTGACCTGCACTCGTGGTGGGTATCCGATGTGCTGGGTCGCCTACATACGACGCGTTGAAGTTTTATAGAGCAATCGAGCGCCATTTTTTTAGGCAAAGCAAAGCTTTATAAATTAACGATGTACGGGCAAATCACCCGTAACACAAACAGCCACAGCGGGCGGTACATTCGAGTCCCACTCGATACAGGTATTGAAGCTACACGAACGATCGAGTTTTGCTAATTCATGAGCTACAATATTCGCATTGCGACGACAAGCGTTAATGGACTGGTTCGAGAACCACATCTTCAGCTGAAATTTGATATCCTCGATGATGGCCGCATGCGATGATGCGTCCGCCTTCGTGAAGTCTAGCGCTTCTTGGAGTAGTTTGGAGTCCGTCTCAAAGATCGCCCTCAGTGCACCCACATCAACAGCCATCGAGATTGCTTGGGACATAGCAATCACTTTTGCAGCAAACGGATCGGCGGTGTGTTCTGTGCGACCAGCTCGTGCCAGTAACACTTCTCCCGTGTGATCCCAGATCACCACTCCCCACGTCACAAAATTCTCTCCTGGCGTGAAGGCACCGTCGAGGTTGATCTTCACTCTATCATGTGGCGGGGGCTGCCATTTGCAATCTGGAACGGGTTTTGTTTTTGTTGTAGACAGCTACTCCAAGGTGTTGCTCATGGCGCGCCTGGTCAGATCGGCCACCTGGACAGGTAGTTCTCCCTCCCTGACTTTATTTCTATTATTCCACCAATGCCACCAAAAAGTGAGGATTTGCACTTGCATTTTTTCATCTAGCCCCCATAGATAGTCATGCATTGCATGGACGGACGTAAACTGCTCTAGCTTAGCTCTGAATCGTTCCAGTTGCATGGCTCTTCAAGCTTCCTTCACAGATTTGCACTTGACAAACAAATGAGCTCCATCCTCGTCCGAATCGAGCGCCATTCTTTACCTATCACCCATGTACTCTAGAGTAGCGAACCACGCCATGGATCAGGGATGATTAATGCGTGCATGGTATCGATCAGGGATGACATCATCGATGATTACATTACGTTAGTAAGTACTGCACGTTGCACGGTATTCTATCAATCGATTATAAAAAAATGTGTCATCTCAGCTGCCTTCTTCGCTCCTGCCCTCCTACAAACTCTCGTCTAGGGTTTCCTTATCTCTCGCCGATGCCGCCGCCGGTCCGCCTCGTCTCCTTCTCCTATGGTCCTTGGATCATGGAGGCGTGGTGGATTCCGGCCCTGAAAATGGTCCAAAGATAAAATCTCAGGCGTTCACCTGACTTCACGCAACGCCTGGATATACTCCTCGTCTATTGTCCTGAAAATGCATCAGGCGACCAAGTTGTCCTTGTGTTCAAAAGGCATGAAAATTATTTTTAACTATACACGAGGCGTGAAAAATACCATATATTGCCCTCGATAGCCCAGTGCCATCGCCTAGGATGAAGCTGATCTCTTCCGCCGAGTCTGTACGGTTCCACATCCTACCCAGCAGTCGTGCCTGCGGACCAAGGAAATGGTTGGAGGTATTTCATCCTACCCAGCAGTCTGTCCATAGCTAGTAGCTAGATAACTTCCTCTCTCTCTTTGATTCTCAATACCATGTTCTTCTCGATGTTCTTGGAGATCTATTCGATGTAATACTTTTTTGTGTTGTGTTTGCCGAGATCCGATGAATTATGGATTTATGATCAGCTTATCTATGAATATTATTTGAATCTCCTCTGAGTACTTATATGCATGATTTGATATTTTTGCAAGTCTTTTCGAACTGTCGATTTGGTTTGACCAACTAGATTAGTTTTTCTTACAATGGAAGAAGTGCTTAGCTTTGGGTTCAATCTTGCGGTGTCATTTCCCAGTGATAGTAGGGGCAACAAGGCACGTATTGTATTGTTGCCATCGAGGATAAAAAGATGGGGTTTTCATTATATTGTTTGAGTTTATTCCTTTACATCATGTCATCTTACTTAATGCGTTACTCTGTTCTTTATGCACTTAATACTCTAGATGCAGGCAGAAGTCAGTCAATGTGTGGAGTAATAGTAGTATATATGCAGGCAGGAGTCGGTCTACTTGACACGGACGTGATGTCTATATTCATGATCATTGTCTTAGATGCCGTCATAAGTTTGCGCTTTTTTATCAATTGCTCGACAGTAATTTGTTCACCCACCATAATATTTTCTATCTTGAGAGAAGTCTCTAGTGAAACCTATGGCCCCTACGTCTATTTTTCATCATATAATCTTCTTTTTTTCGATATATAATCTTCGATTTTTCATCATATTAGTTTCTGATTTACTTCATTTGCAATCTTTTACTTTTTGATCTATAAATCAAAAATATGAAAAATATTTACTTTACCGATTATCTATTTCTATCATATCTCACTTTTGCAAATAATCATGAAGTGATTGACAACCCCTTTATCGCGTTGGGTGCAAGTTGTTGATTGTTTGTGCAGGTATTCGGTGACTTGCTCGTTATCTCCTACTGAATTGATACCTTGGTTCTCAAAACTGAGGAAAATACTTACTCTACTTTGTTGTATTACCCTTTTCTCTTCAAGGGGAAAACCAACGCAATCTCATGAAGTAGTAGTGGTCAATGTTGGCAACAAGGGCCCCAGCTGAAGCCTGTAGGTACTACAACCACTGATCGTTGGCAGAAACCACCAATAGGATGGGCGAAGCTGAACATAGATGGGTCGTATATTTAGGGTGAGAACAGTGGTGGTGCTGGAATGGTACTGCGTGATGACACCGGCAGGATTATCTTTGCTTCTTGTCGATTTCTGTTGTCGTGTACATCACCTTTGGAGGCGGAAGTCGCTGCATGCAGGGAGGGGATTTCTTTGGCGCTGGAACGGACGGACAAGCCCCCTGATGGTGGACTCCGATTCTTGCTGGCCATCCAATTTACTCAGTCAAGGAGACAAAGAACCTCTTGCACGAAGGTCGTGAGTTTTGCTTATGACATGTAAAGCGTAGTTTGAATGCTGCTGCTCACTTGATGGCTCAGCTAGGTCGCACGTCGCGGCGTACTGCTACCTGGCTAGGCTCAGGACCGGTTGTTTTGTGTAATCTCTGTCAAAACGAGTGTAGCTCTATTGCTTACTTAATATATACATTCGTTGACCTGGAAAAAAAAGAGCAGATCCAAACCAGCCTTTACCCGTTGCTCTCCCAGTGTAGACAATCGTCATCTATACGGCGACGATTACACAAGAAATAGCCCTTGTGGGAAAAGAATAGAGAAACTAAATTAGACCGTCAGATTAGAGACGGCCGGACGACACAAATCCAAGCGGAGGGAGACCTATATATGTGCACAGGTATTTCAACCGGAAGTTGCAAATCATATGTAAGTGTCAGTGCTATATCATGTACACAGCACCCTGCACGCCGCACCTCACACGGTCACACTCACACCGGTATTTTCCCGGACAGCCACGTGCGGGGGAAGGGAAGGCACTGACGCGTCGCACCTCACCCGGCACTGACGCTGCACGCCGCACCTCACCCGGCACTGACGCGTCGTGGGTGGTCGATCGGATAATCTCGATCGGCAATACTACTAGTAGTACTTTAATGGAAGCTTTGTGAAGAGTAATAACTAGTTTAATGGAGGTGGTGAACTTTGAGGACCCAGCGGACGGAGGAGAGGGAACGGGACGGAATAAACCCCGTGGCATGGCATGGCAGCAGCTCCTTCCATTGGTCTGGGAAAAAAGGGTCGGGGGATTCAGGGGTCTCCATATACCCGAGCACCTCCTACTTTTGCTTTGACAAACTTTGCTTTTTCACATGCGCTCGGTATAGCGCTGGCCGTTACAATCGTGCAACTTGTGATGGCCTAGCCTAGCCTTTCCGCGGACGTACTCCTACGTTGTCTATATATGTAGTGTTGGTCCAGCCCTCTCCTCTCGCAACAAGATCAGTAGATCACTCTCTACCTCGACCTTTCACCCAAGATATTCATTCATTCAAGCTGTGACAGTAAACAAACCTCGGCCGGTTGGATATATGCACATGCCGCGGTCACGTGATCCAGAGCGTCTCCACGGCTTCTCCTGGTCCTGGGTGTTGGTTGGTGTGATGTTCGTCTTGCTCACCCTCGACTCCGTCATGGCGGTGTACCACTCCATGAGCGACACGGCGGTCGTCGCCTTCGTTGCCACCTCCTACGCCGGCCTCCTCCTGCTCTTCTGCAGCCTCTGGCTGTACAGCAGAACCGCGGCAGGGTCGGCGTGGCCGAACCGGCTCAAGGCGGCGGTGTGGACTCTGACCACGCTGCTCACCTTCTGCTTCGCTTACATCGTCATGGGCGCGGCAGGCCTCACCCTCCCCGTCGCGCTGCTCGTTTGGTTTGTCGCGGCGGCGACCGGGATCGGAGCCTTCTCCGCCTTCTTCGAGCAGGGCAGGTACGCAGTGTTGTGTTTGCTTGTCTTGCACGCATTTTGCATGGTGCATGCATTCACTTCCACGCACTCGTCCCCTACCCGCCGCCGCGAGCTAGTTGTTGGTCGGACTGTCACTCCAAGCGGCATTGCCGGAGCCGGACAAAGCTGCTGTTAACTCAGTTAATTAACTGTGACTAAAAATAGTATGCGTTCAACTCATTCCCGCGCCACATCTCTAGGCTCGACCATGTATGTTTACAAGAGTTGCCACCGTCCTCACTTCCCATATGGCCATATTAATATGTGTTGTGCACAATTATATATGCTATGCAACAAATAAAAGTGCATTTCCGTTTTTGGTTGCAGAATCAACCCAACGCCGGATGAAACCATGCCGCTGTCACCGGTGTAGCCCAAGTTCTGCACAATATTGGAATATGCCTTTGCGATTCAGATGCATGGGGTTACAATGGAGTTCAAAAACTGTTGGGTCGCCTCGAAATACAATACTACTACATATTAAATTTACCTTCAAAGCATGAGCCGATTGGTGTGTCTCTAAATATATAGATGATCTTCGTAAAAGCCTTTACTTATCCTTGTCAATGTAATCTCCAAGGAAAGAAATAAAATAGTCGTGCGGTTCAGAAACAAGAGTCTGATCTCGGTGCATCATTGCTAGTACCATACTATCCGCTTTCCTCACAGTGGATTAGCTTGGTGTTGTGCCTATTTTAACTTTACACCTCGTCTTTGTGCCTCTTCGCGCATAGATGGTGCCGACTCCAGTTTGCACATGCACCACTCTAAGGTTTCAAGAACCGTCTGCTCTATTTTTTGGACCATCCTACCTCCAATATTAGTTTGGTGTTCTCACCTGCACAACCATTTATAAATAAAGAAAAAAACACTGATGAATACCCACCCTCACTCGAAAGAAGACAACCACGGCAGCGGCAAATTTTCGGTCAAAATGGTATCGTGTTTGTTTGGCTCTATAATTAAAAATTATATTTCTTCTAAAAATAAATTTCTTGACACCAATATTTTTTTTAGAAAACTTCTAATCTATTCATCTTCAATCATGACAGTATAACGGACACCAGAAATAATAAATAATACATCCAGGTCCATAGACCACTGAGCGACAACTACAAGCACTGAAGCAAGTCGAAGGGACGCCACCATCATCGCCCCTCCCTCATCGGAGTCGGACAAAACTTATTGTAGTAGACAGTCAGGAAGTCGTCGTGCTAAGACCATATAGGACCAGCGCACCACAACAGCAAACGCCGTTGTTGAAGTGGCGTAGATCGGAAGGATCCAATTTCAAGACAAACGAACGTAGACGAACTACAATCAGATCCGAGCAAATCCATCAAAAACACAAGGGAACACTGATCCATAGCACAATCCATGGTCAGAAAAAACCCTACTACTACACGTCTACGCGGGAATAAAGAGCAACATGAACAGTAATATATTTTTCCAAGGGATGAAAAAACACATTGGTGCAGGTGGACACCGTGGACTGCATTTGTGATATATATTTTTTTCCGAAAAGGAACTGCATTTGTGATATAGGTACTGAGATATTATTATACGTACGATAGGTATAAAGCCATCTTTCACCTATTGTGTTCCCTTGTGTTTGTTGTTGTTGTTGTTGTTGTTGTTGATGCCTGCAGTGAAAAGTGATGATGATCGGCCACGGCCTTTTGACGAAAGGCGCGAGGATGATCAGGTCCAACTCGGTAGATTTCTCGAGCCACATGCCAAGCTTCGCCCTCCTGCTTCCTTTGGGTGGCTCGACGCGTGAGGACGACCGGCCGGGGTTTGCATCACCATGGATTCCAGCCGGCCGGCGCCGCTTTGCTTCGTGGCAAATTAATTCACGCCCCATTACGCGAACTCAGGCTACTCAAGTGCACCTAAAGTTTCATCCCATGCAAAAAGGTACGCCTGGAGTACCTTTTCTTATCTCCAGAGAAGGTAGTAAGTGAACCCCCACTTACTAATAAGATTATTAAAGTGTTTTGGGGCTGTACTACTCCATCAGATTAGCTATTTAATTGGGGTGCAAATCTTCTGCAATACACGTCCAATGGTCCTGTTAATTCCGTCCAAGATTCTTTCCTTCTTGGCGTGGTCTCCATTTTCCATTACCACCGTTCATTATACCACCTAAAAAAGGCCATCACCAACGAAGCGCTTTACCATCAGGGTTTGGAACATTATTTACGAGTGGCTGGGAATGCATGCATTTGGTGACTCCTTCCTGGAGCCTCCTTCAGATTGTCAAGCAGTTTTGGGCAGGGAGGAGACCTTGCTTCACCGGTTCTGGAGTTGCCACCACTCGAGGCAGTTTTGGGCGGTACTGTCGGACAAGCGAAGTGTTCCTGCTCCGGTTCCTCCTGTGGGAGTCGCATCTAACCATGAAGTCGGGACGTGGTTCTTTATTTTTTTGGAACGTAGACGCTAGACGCGTCCGGCTTTAAATTAATAAAGCCAGGAAGGCAGCATCCAAGTTTGCATAACGCACATACCACATAACCAAAGTCTCAACAGGCCACACTGGCCATGCACATAACAGAAACATTGTTCAAATGACAGGCCCCAACCAAATCTAACACACATGCTAGAAACCCAAAAGTAAGCAAAGCCCACAGGAGCTCAGATCCCTTGTCGAAGCCTCGGGATACTATTAGCAATCTGCTCCATTGTGCTTCTCATGAGATCAGCATCGCATTGTTTCCCCAACGGTGTCCAACTATGTAGAAAAAGATGTCATTTGAAAATAACATTAGTCGGGTTAGTCGGAAACTTATGCTCCATAGTCATTTTGTTTCGCACTGTCCATAAGGACCACAGCAATGCACCCACGCAAATCCACAAGACCCTGGCCTTGGCACCCCTCTGCGATTGTAACACCGTTAACAGCTCGGTCCCCGATCGCGGGTTCCAATTCTGTTGGTACACCTCACGTACCGCACTCCAGGCAAAACGAGCCAGTGCGCACAGGAATAAAGCATGGTTCGCATCCTCTAGCGATTCACACACCACACAGGTCCCATTAGAGGGCCCGTTACGTTTATCCACGTTATCAGCCGTCGGAAGTCTATTGCGAAACATTTGCCAAAGAAAGATTTTTATCTTTAGCGGAACCCTAGCCTTCCATAGACCCCTATAGACCCCTAGCCGTCGGGACGTGGTTCTGGAACTGGATGGGCAGTGCCCGGGATGAAGAGAAGGAGATGACCATGCATGGTCTATACGGTCGCTGGCAAGAAACGAAGCACGCGATGGGGTGCGGATCAAAAACCCTGCTGATGTTGCTAGCTCGGTGTCGCGGATCATGGATGAATGGGCCGAGGTCGTAATGAAGAAAGCTCGAGCTAATGCTAGACCCCCGCCGGAAAAGTGGCAGCCGCCGGAGACCGACTGGTTTAAGGTAAATGTAGACGACGCGACTTCAGCTGCCACTGGCAATAGAGGAGGAGGCGTGGTCGCCAGAGATCATACGGGGGCCTTTCGCGGGGCACTGGCCCAGCTATTCCAAAACAGCTCGAAGCCGGAGATAGTAGAGCTGATGGCTTGTAGAAAAGCCTTGACGTTCGGTAGAGAATTGGGTATTCAAAGAATCCATGTGGAGATGGACTGTAGGGAGGCAGTTAGCATGGTTAATTCTGCGCCTCGGAACTATCACATGGAGAAGAAGATCGGCCAATCGAGCTGCTCATATCCTTGCTAAGGTAGCTGTAGGTGATGGTATTTCTCAGGTTTGGAGGCATGCGCCCCCCGATTGTATCCTTTCTATAATAGCGGATGAGATCCCAGACTTTGGTTAAATAAAGTAAGTTTTTTCTCTAAAAAAAAAGATAGTCAAGCAATGGTGGAACTCTGGAAGGGCCAGACGGGCTACTCAAAGGTGACCAACTAGGAAGATTTGAAACGAGAGAAACGTTTGGGTCTTCTGTAACAAGGCCTCTCTACCCACAAGGTAGCTGTGATGATTATGGATGAGATGGAGACTTGAGTAGTTGCCGGATGCCGGGACTACATTTTTGAGCAATTTATTACCGGGAGAGTGATCCCTTTTGATCAGACTTGCGTGGTCCTGTAACCTTTAAACCTTCTTATCTCGCTTCTTAATTAATAAGATGAGGCCAAGTTTTTGCATTTGTTTAAAAAAAAGCTAGTCTGAATAAAAAGAAGAAAACATGGCATGATCCATTGGCGCGGAAACTTATGTACTTTTGTCATGCACTTTGCTTTTCTAGTTTGATAGATGTGGCGCTTATTTTTTAACAAAAGCTAAATTTTATTGACTTAAGCATCAAGACGATACAAACACAATAAACATACACCCAACCTTTGCATGGTTAGGATGACACAACAAATACTAACACACACACGCACGCAAATAAACACGGCGCCAAATAGCAAAGGCACACAACGCCAAAGTTATGCATAAGCGAGTCAAAAAAACCAAAGCGATCAAAATAGCGATCGACAAACAACTAAGCTGTGGCGCTTGCTGATGCCCTGATTCATCGAATCATGATCATCTTGGTAAGCTGGTGGTATGTGGGTTGTATCAAACCTATACCGGCGTGTTCTATCAGTTTCTTGATTGAAATCAGAGCAGAGAGCTCCATAACAGTAAATTTAAAAAACAACATGCATTCATTTAACCATCTGATGCCTCTACATGTCCATATTGCTTTACAAATAAAGAACATACATTTGGTGGATCTGCCTTAAGCTTTGCTCCCCCGTAACCGCTTATTTAGTGCTTGGTTCCACTTCCACCCCCTTTTGTAGATCCTAGCTAGGAGATCAGACCCACCTGGTGGCCTGGTGGGTTGGAACATGACAAGGCTACTTCGCTAGCGTGCCTGCACATGTGTTGTAGAAAAGGTGGCGGCTTGGGCTTCTTCTTTTTTGCATGGTAATAGAAGCTATAATGAGAAAAAAAAAAGTTACACTAGATACAGACAGATTCAGAAAACCATGACTCACATTCAAAATTACAAATTCTAGAGAAAGAAATCTGCGCGGAGGAAAAGATCCCATCTGTAAGCTGCTTGATGACGATTATTTCTTGCTCTTGTTTGTCCTTCAGAAAGAATCAAAGAAACCTCCTCTCGGAGGAGGGGGCGTGCTCACTGCATCGCAGTCCTGACATTACTTTTATGTTCTTTGAGAAGAACCATTTTCAAGTTCGGAGATCGGTCCATAAAAAATCTCATAAACAAACATTGTTGCTCTAAAAGTCTAAAGCCAACAAATTGAAGCTCTGTCAGTTGCCACACGTTTTAGAGCTTGTGAGAATGATGTTTTTTTTTCTTTGTTCCTTGTAAGCTGTTGTTGTTCGGAACTGCTCATCATCTTGGCAAGCATGATCCCATACCTGTACACAAAATATCTCAACAAGACAACAAATGGAGCAGCTTCAAGGAAATTTATTGTCCATAACAATTCACAAAATCAAACAAAGATACCACAAATGGACAGCTTGCTTAGCTTGTTAAATGCAGGGCAGAGTTGCTTTCCTTGAGGCTGTATTCAAAACCTTTCTCCTTGGAAGCCTAAAGTCAGAGTATGTATTTTTTTTGAGGAATCTCGCCAAACTTTATTGATTCAGAAGAATGTTCATCGGTACAAGGTTTGGATCATGGGGCATGCCCAGCCAAACATGTCGACCTAAAGATAAATTACAAGCATACTTGGCGAGATTGTGGGATTCAAAGTTGAAGTTCCTATGTTCAAAAACAAAACTGCAAGCACGAAAACTACCCTTGCGTTCTATTATTTCATGTACAATGGCTGCATGTGCTCCAGTAGTTCCCATGATGATGTCCTTCACGACCCCTTGGCAATCGCTTGCAACACATAGGTCCTGGAGATTGAGGTCCTCTGCCAACGCCGTCGCTTCCCTGCAAGCATATGTTTCAAGAATCGTTGGGTCTGTCATGCCTTGAAAAACAACCGCCGAAGAGCCTAAATAAGTGCCGACGTGGTCGCGGCAAATGGCTGCTGCCACGCCTCCATGCCCGTAGCGAAGCACTGCACCATCCACGTTGATCTTCGCGATCCCTATAGCCGGTGGCAACTATCGTTTTGGCGCTGCTGAAGGCACCGTAGTGGTCTTGTACTGCTTCTCTGTCCTGGGTAACATTTTTAGCTCCTGAAGAAAAGAATTGACAAAGGAATTTGTGTGTTGTGGGCTCTGAAAAATATTCTCATGGATTGCCTTTCGCCTCGCATACCATATTGCCCATAATGTCACAGCCATCCTTGTGAAGCTATCATGACTTAGGATCTCATATAGATCAAACATCCAATTCTTAGCACTTGGCTGAATGTTTTTTGTCATATGATCAATGATATTTGCTTCTGATAATGCCCAGGTACATCTCGCCATAGTATATGACTCCAATGCATGGCGCCATGAATCTTACCCTCCACACAAGGGGCACGCATTTTCCACAGCCATGTTTCTGTTGTGCAGTACATCTGTTGTAGGTAGGGAGTGCCGTGCTAGTCTCCATAAGAATACACGTATTTTTGCTGGGATATCCATCTGCCATAGCGAACACCATGCTTCTTCCTCTCTCGATGTATCAGAGGATCCCCCTGTACCTTCCAACCAACTCTCTCTCTGTAGCTTGGTACTAATCATAAACTTGTACGCCGAGATGACCAAAAACATGCCCTTTTTATCAGGATACCACGCCCACGAATCAGGGATATTACGACTGCAAACTGGTATCTTTAGAATTTCCTGTGCATCAATTGGTAAGAATAGACTTCGGACCAGTGCAATGTTCCAGGATGCAGTCGCTAGGGATAGCAATTCGCTCACCTTAACGGGCGGTGTTGCACTGAGAAGCACTATAGGCCGACGTGATGACTTCTTTGGAATCCAATTATCTCACCATATATCCGTACTTTGGCCATTGCCAATCCTTCGAATAACACCCTGTTTCATTATTTCTCTACCCTCCAAGATAGATCTCCATATTTGAGATGGCCTCCACCCCAACTCAGCAGTAAGTATGGTGCCATTGGGAAAATAAGAGGCTTTCAAAATCCTTTGCACTCAAAGATGTTGGCTCCTTAAGGATTCTCCACGCTTGTCTTGCTAGCAATGCAAGATTAAACAGTTCCAGATCTCTGAAACCCAATCCTCCCAAATATTTAGGCCTCGTCATTACCTCCCAAGACACCCATGCAGGTTTTCTCTTACCTTGTTTACACCCCCACCAAAATTTGTGTATGATAGAGTTTATGTTATGACACAAATCTCTAGATAGTTTGAAACACGACATAGAGAAGACTGGGATTGCCTGAGCAACAGATTTTATCAACACATCTTTACCCCTTGTAGACAATAGCTTGCCCATCCATCCTTTCACCTTTTCCCACACACGGTCACTTAAGTATTTGAAAGTTCCCTTTTTGGAGTGTCCAACATCCGTTGGCAACCCCAAATATTTATCACTCAAAGACTCATTAGGGACATGAAGGTGGCCTTTCACTGCATCTCTAACCATCTGTGGGCAACCTTTACTGAAGAAAATCGAGGATTTCTCCCTATTAATTCTCTGACCTGATGCCATACAATAGGTCTCCAAAAGGTTTGATACCTGTTCAGCTCCATTAACACTTGCCCTGAAAAACAGCAGGCTATCATCCGCGAAGAGTAGGTGGTTCACCGTCGGAGCCGATGGGGCCACCTTGATTCCGCCAAGCTGGGATGACTGATCTTGTGATTTTAACAGGCACGAAAGGCCCTCTGCTGCCAACAAGAAAAGGTATGGAGATATAGGATCTCCCTGTCGAATACCCCTTGTAGGTTTGAATTCCTCCAATTTATTACCATTAAATAAGACTGAAAAAGAAACTGAGGATACCATGTTCATGATGAGTGAAACCCATGGAGTTGCGAACCCAAGTTTTTCCATTATTGCCTTCAAGTAACTCCATTCAACTCTGTCATATGCCTTCATCATATCAAATTTTAAAGCACGGAAACTATTATTCTTGGATCGGTTCCTCTTCATAAAATGTAAACATTCATATGTTGAGATAGTATTATTCGTGATAAGTCTGCCAGGGACAAACGCCGACTGCTCCTCTGATATGATGTCAGGCAGAATTACCTTCAAACGGTTTGAAAGAACCTTCGACACTATCTTATAAAAAACATTGCACAGACTTATCGGTCGAAATTGTGACAAGAGTGTAGGATTCGATACCTTCGGAATTAGAACCAATAATGTATCATTTATGCAGGCTGGGCTCTCCTCTCCACGCAATACACTGAGGACCGCCTTAGTAACAGAAGCACCACAATATCCCAATGTCGCTGGAAGAAGTGGGCTGGGAACCCATCAGGCCCGTGAGCCTTTGTTGGGAACATCTGAAAAAGTGCAATCTTTACTTCCTCTTCCTTGTAAGGATCCATCAGAGACTCGTTCATCTCCGCTGTTACCTTTGCCGGAACATGCTGTAGCACGTCCGCCACATTCTGCACCCCCTCTGATGTATAGAGTTGTTGGTAAAACTCCATAGCTAGTTGTTGCATCTCAGTCGGGTCATCTGTGAGTTGACCATCCGGTCTCTGTAAAGATTTGATCAAGTTTTTTCTGCGCCTAATTGATGCTCTCAGATGGAAAAAATGGGTGTTTTTATCACCAGCTGAGAGCCATTCGATCCGAGACCTCTGGCGCCACATCAATTCCTCATGAAGATACAACTCAATTAAATGATCATTAATCTTTATCTCAGCGGCACTAGGGCCAGACCTTGCTGGATCATTCCTTAATCTATTCAAATCTTTCTTTAGTTTACTAATTTCCCCACGTACACTACCAAACGTGGTCTTACTCCAGTCCCCCAAACTGCTAGCTAGCGATGCTAGCTTGCTGCGAACAGCAGAAGCTGTTGGACTGTGTATATCGGGGTCCCATGCTGATCGGACAACCTGCTTCATCTCTGCATGCGAGTCCCACATAATCTCATATCTGAAAAGCTTCTCTTTCTTGTTGTTCCTGCCGGTGGAATCAAGTTTCAGCAAAATGGGTGAGTGGTCCGAGGTCGCCCCCGTAAGATGCTCCACCATCGCCCCCGGAAATAGCAAGCACCATCCAGCCGAGGCTAGGCCCTGTCAAGCCTCACCTTCTTCTCAAAGGTCCATTTCCTCCCATAATATCCCAAATCAACAAAACCACACACATCGACAACATCACGAAAGCCCTGCATTTGTGCTTGACACCTCTGCCCAATTCCATTGTGTTCATCTTGTCTCAAAACTTCGTTGAAGTCTCCTAGGCATACCCAAGGGAGGTTATTTAGGGCTGCCATTCCCTTCATTGTGTCCCAAGAATTTTGCCGGAGGTGTGTTTGTGCCTCGCCATAGAAACAGGAGAGCCTCCATGCTTCACCACCAAGGTCACTAATTTTAGTATCGATGTGGTACTTTGAGTAGCCCAAAACTTCTAGCTTTATTTCATTATTCCAGTACATGGTTAAACCACCACTTCTACCAGTGGGATCAACATCAAAAGCTAAATCATAACCTAAAGTGTTTGCTAAATTTTCAGCTCGCTCTCTCCCTATCTGAGTTTCCACTAGACATAGCACTTTAGGGGCAAACTTTATCACGATCTCGCGAAGCTCTTGAACTGTCGGGGCGTTGCCAATACCCCGACAATTCCAGCATAGAAAACTCATTGCGCCCGGCGGTCCTCCACCATGGAGGCCACCGATCATGCGTCTTGTTGTTCTTCAGAGCCAAGTTTCCCTTCTTGCCACCTCCTGTGTTGCTTCCCACTGAAGTCTGAACCATCTTGGTCCTCTTTGGGTCATGTTTCGGAGGAGGACTGGGTGGCACCGTGCTTTCCGGTGGGGCTGGAAGAGCAAGGACATCACCATTTATCCCCATGTCTGTCCCCTTAGCAGCAGGTTCGACGATCTGTTCCGACGAGTGTTTCCTATTCAGGTCTGCACCATCCATCTCAGCATCCTCTTGGGCCCTCTTCTCCCTCTCGATTTCATCCTCATGATCACGCTGAGTTTCTGCTCCAGGGGCCCTTGCCTACTGGTTGCCATTCCGGTGTCTCCTGCCCCAACTAGTAGTGGCTGGAGCCCTAAGATTTTTGTAAACTAATGCCGAGGGTGGATGCAGCCCGTCACCGTGCTCCTTGAATTGATGTCTCATCATACCACAAACCTGGCACCAGTCCGGTAGCCTCTCGTATTTTACCGCGAAGATTTCTCGCTTCCCACCCCTGACGAGCGAGGTTGCCTTCTTCAGAGGTTTACGAACATCCAGCCTGAGCCTTACTCTGTAAAAGTTTCCTTCAAAATCAAAAGAGAAGGGCTCCGCATCCAAAAACTTTGCAACCTTGGACGCCAAAGCCTTTACCATACCATGATAGCCTACTGGAAGATCAATAATCCTTGCCCAAATATCAATGGTGTTGAGCTCAATGGATGTTGGCTTGGAGAAACCATCATAAGGAGCTATGACCACCGGATTGCCCCTGAAGTGCCACGGGCCGCCTTGGGTGACCCTCTCCCAATCGCCAAGGCAGTTAAATTGCATGACGAACAAGTTCTCCTCTAGGGTTTTGATTTTTACGGGCCTCGCCAAATCCCACGTGGTGCGCATATTACGGAAGAACCAGTAGTTGCTGAAGTCTTTATCCATGTACACCCGTACTAGAATCATCCACCTGAGATCTTCCTCTGCTGGGACGTCTTTTTCATTGAACACCACGTCGTCGAGGTCCTCCTCGTTCAAAGCCAATTCCTTCATCAGATCCTCAATCTTCCCCTTGCTTCCCGACATTGAACCTTCCCCGTGCTTCGCCATGTTCCCGATCCAAAGCTCCCTTACCCCACGCACAAGATCGAGGATCCTCAACCAAGGCCGGGAAGCGGTCTGAACGACCGCCCCGTAATCAGCCCGAGTCTACCGATCCCGATCGGTGATGGAGGAGGACAAGAATTCTCAACGCCGCCGACGGCGGCGAGAGGAAAACTCTGAACCCTAGCGAGAGGGAAAAGAGGCCGCTTCAGAGTATGTATGTTTGTGGTACTGCTAGCGTCCTCCCTACCACAAGGCCCATCAATAGAATGTTGGGACCAGGGCCTAGCCCACGATAGCCTCCCAGCAGCACGCGGCCTACATAGAGGTGGGAGGATTTTCTCAAATAAAAACATAGAGGTGGGAGGAGGAAGCCGCTGCCGCCGTTCGCGAGGCTCTGAATCCTCTCTCCTACTTGCTGTTTGATTTTAGCATGCCCTCAAAAAAAGATTGTAATGCATATGTGC
Source organism: Triticum dicoccoides (assembly GCF_002162155.2). Taxonomy (NCBI): domain Eukaryota; kingdom Viridiplantae; phylum Streptophyta; class Magnoliopsida; order Poales; family Poaceae; genus Triticum; species Triticum dicoccoides. The sequence goes on from NC_041382.1 coordinate 18,593,246, forward strand.
TTGTATCTAGCCTTGTACTTTGAATTGAGTGGATCCCTGCGAGATAGCTAACAGATACCATGTAGAACCTGACTCAAGAGTTGCATTTGCTAGGTCCAGTTGATTGAGCCCCCCCGCGTCCCCTGCCGTCGCCGCGCAAAGCCCTGACGGTGTTAAGCAGGGGGGGTCTCTTCTACAGTTCCTCTTCTTCCTTTCATGCTTTATCTGGTCGCCTCCATCGCCCGGCCCTACCGCGATGCCGCACGACCTCTGCAGCACCGCCCCGACCCTCCCCTTCATGGATCCAATGGGCGGCAGCTGGAATACCCTGGCGCAGCGCTCGACGGGGCCTTGTGCATCCCGACACTCTTATATTTGGGTCCTCTTGCCCTGCTCATGATCCAGATCTTCCACCAATGGGCTGGGCTCCTCCACGCCCTGGAGCGTGGTGGCCAGTATCAGGTGGGTTGCGTCCTTGGTACTTGTAAACTGTTTTGGGATTTCTCCGAAGAGGAGGGGTGAAGCAGTACAGTAGAGATAAGTATCTCCGTCCGTAAGAACCAAGGTTATCGAACCAATAGGAGAATAACGCAAATTCCCGTCTTCTGTACGTACACACAGAAAAGCTAATACTTGCACCCAACACGGGCAAGAGGGTTGTCAATCCCCTTGAACTTGTTACTTGCAATGATTAATTCTAATAGTGATAGATAGATAAAAAGAAAAAGAAAATAAGAAGAGTAAAATTGCAGCAAAGTATTTTTGGTTTTTTAGCAATATGATAAAAGCAGCCCCGAGGCCATAGTTTTCATTAGAGCCTTCTCTCTCGAACACATAGCATATGATGGATAAACAAATTACCGTTGGACAATTGATAGAAAAGCGCATAATTATGACGTATTCATGGAAATGATCATGTATATAGACATCACGCCTGTGACAAGTAGACCGACTCCTGCCTGCATCTACTACTATTACTCCATCAATCAACCGCTATCGAGCATGCATCTACGGTATTAAGTTCATGGCAAATAAAGTAACACCTTAAGCAAGATGACATGATGTAGACAAGGTAAACCCAAGCAATATGAATAACCCCCGTCATTTTACCCTTAATGGCAACAACACTATACGTGCCTCGCTACCCCTTCTGTCACTGGGTGAGGACACTGCAAAATTGATTCCATTACAAAGCACCTCCCCCACTGAAGATAAATCAATCTAATTAGCCAAACCAAATGGATATATCGAAGAGAAATACAAAGCTATAACAATCATGCATAATAAAGTTCAGAAAAGACTTAGTTACTTTCAATGAACAATCTGATCATAAACCCACAATTCATTGGATTCCAACAAACACATCGTAAAAGAAGATTACATCGGATAGAACTCAAAGAGATCAAGGAGAACAATGTATTGAAGATCAGAGAGAGAAAAGAAGCCATCTAGATACTAGTTATGTACCCGTAGGTCTGTGGTGAACTACTCACACATTATTGGAAGGCGACAAGGATAATGTAGAAGCCCTCTGTGATCGATTTCCCCTCCGGCAGAGTACCGAAAAAGGCCTCCGGACGAGATCACGGAAGAACAAAAACTTGCCCATCCCATCTACGTGCTTGTGTGATACCTAATGAGATGGATGACGACAGATCTTGTTGCTTGCTTGCTTCCTTCCGATCGCCGAATTCGACTGGAAAACACCAGCTGGGCGATTCTCCTGGCCCTGTGGCGAAGCTGGATAACTGGCTGCCAAGGCGCTACAGAATTTCTCAGTTGGGAAGCGCGCTGGGATGGATGGAGGACGAGATGGAAGGTAGGATGGATGAAATTTGTCATGGAATTCAGAAAGCAAATCATATTCTCAACTTCCCTTTTTTTTCTCAACTTCCCTTTTTTATTTAATAGTCTATTTCTTTTCTTTTATCTTATATGTTCTTGTTTGCTTTCTTTTTTCTCCACCTCTTATTCCATTTTATCGGGGAAACACATGCATTTTTGTAATAAAAGTACATGAACATGTTCTTAGGGGAAAATATTTTGTCTTCAAAATTTTGTGGCATGAAAGGTAAACTGCTTTTCAAAATTTGGCGCACCCTTGAAACCGTCGGTGAGTCCTCCCGTAGCACGTATTAGCAAGGGAAAAGGTGGACCACGCACTAGTTCAATGGGCCGGCCCATATCCCAACCTTGAGTGGTTTCGGGCCTAAGAGCAAGGTTGAGACATCCAAGATCAAACCAAGCAGAAGAGATCGGCTCTTTGAGGAATCAAAGGGCGGATCGAGAAGAACAAGACAGGCCAAAGGAAGCAAGATACCACTAAGAAAAGCCTCCCTTGCCAGGCAGGCAAGCCTAGCGAGGTCGAGGTTGCCCCGGAGTTTAAGTCTCAAGACTACCCCGGCAAGCCTACCGGGGACGCCAAGGGCGGACCACCCCGCCAAGGCTCTACCGTTCCACCTCACAGCGACGCAAGTTATCAATCGGTGCGGTGTCAAGCCCCCAAGTGACTAAGTGGCTGTTTCTTGACACATGGCAGCCACTTCTGAAGGAAATCACCTCCGAATGACACCCGTTCAGAGACGTGTCGAGCAGACAGACAAGAAGATGGCCGAACAGCCCGGCAAGGTTGCCGGGCATGCCACGATGTTACACTAAGCGGCGCATTTAATGCGCTCTGCCATGTCTGCAGAGTTAGGTATGATAGCATTGTTTGCTATCTAATCAGTACACAATGACTGATTTGCCATTGTGGTAGCCCCTTGATCTTCGTTGACTTGGTCGGGTCCGTGGCAAAATTGGCCCCTTGCCCCTTGTTTTGATCTGGGTTTTTAGAGAAAATACATAAACCGTATGGTACAAAGCCCATCAGTATTAAGCCAATTTATACATTTTTCTGTGAAAATAGTTTACGCAACAATGGAAGTTGAAAAAATGTTCATGAACTCAAAGGAAGAAGAAATAGAAAAGCCATAATAGAAAAAAGGGGAAGAATTGTAGGGAAAAAAGAATGAGAAAAGGGGGGAGTATCAGGTGATACCGAGCCTTAGATGCTCCCATGATACGAGCTTCTAGGAGATCCAACGGCTCCCGGAAGTAGGGATGGCAATGGGTCGGGTTTGGGGCGGGTGAAGCTGGTTCAAATCCAACCCATGACCCATCTTCCTACCCTCTGCCCATCCACCAAGTTATCCATGGGCACAACTTATGCCCATGCCCGAACCCACTGGATACCCACATACCCATGGAGCTCCATGGGCATAGAAAAGTCAGCATGAAGCCTTCCCAAAGATCAAATTAACTCATCATCATTCACTCACAAATGACAACATAAGCTACATGCATAAGTAGGCAACAAGTAATACGATGAGTCCTTAAGTGTGACATACCAGAGGTTGATTCTGCAGCATATAGCTCATGGCACAAGTTGCATATTTCCTGTCATTTCCCATTGATTTGCTCTTTCTACTATCACTGGTATATGACCCCACATGTCATACGGGTATCTATTGGATATCCATGGAGCACAAACTATAACTATGACCAACCCGGCTGTTCATGGGTATCCATATCCACGGACCCATGGGCGAAAATGTGCTCCATACCCTTGCCTAACCGGGTCGGGTATCCATGGGTATCCAGATCCATGGATAAAATTGCCATCCCTGCCCGGAAGGCTTTTAACATTTTGCGAAAAAGACCTTTTGAAGTCTAAAAATTGCGAACACGTACGGTAACCTTTCAGAACCTTCTAGGAGCCATTGGATCTGAGATCCGATGGACCAGAAGCTCGTATCATGGGAGCATCTAAGGCATGGTATCACCTGATATTTTTCCGTCTACCCTTTCTCTCTTCTACTTTTTAAAAAGTAGAAACAACGCGCTCGTGGAGAATCAAACCAGGGACCTCCCTCTTGGTGTTGCGCTGAGGTAACCAACCCGCCACACAACCGGATCTTGCATACTTTTCCCTTAGCAACGTTTTCTATCTTTTGTTCTATTTCTTCTTTTTCCTTTTCCTTTTCCTTTTCTTTTTCCTTTTCATTTTCCTTCTTTCCTTTTATGTTTTATATTTTTCCTTTTCTTTTTAAATTTGATGATCTGTTTTTCAAATCCGTTGAACTTTTCTTGAAAATAGATAGATGAACTATTTTCAAAATCGACGAACTTTTTCAAATTTTGATAAACTTTATACAAGTTTGATGAACTTTTCTAGAAGATGATGAACTTTTTTTCAAATCCACTGAGCTTTTTCAAAATCAATGAATTCTTTTTAGATTTGATGAACTTTTTTCAACTATGATCAACTTTTTTTCAAATCCACTGAGCTTTTTAAAAAATCAATGAATTATTTTCAGATTCGATGAACTTTTTTCAAATTTGATGAAAAAAAATTCAGATTCGGTCATTTACTTTTTTAGATTTGAATATTTCTTTTAGATTTGATGGATATTTTTTAAAAATCCAAGTAGTTTTCTTCAAATTCATGAACTATTTTAAAATTTGTTATATACATTTCCAAAAATCCGTGAACACATTTGAATTCATGATTTTTCCTTTTTTGTATTGTTAAAAAATAATGTATACTGCATATATAAAAGTATGTTATTTGTTTTACTAGAATAAGACACAAATAGAGCACTTTCCAGATTGTGAGGTCAGTCTAGTGGTTATGGCGAGTTCGAGACCCTGTTCTCCCATTTGATGGATTACATGTTTTTCCTAAAATCGGTAATTAAGGAGTACTCCTTTCACAAATCACTCCCTCGCCACTTGTCGCAACCGGTGAGTTTTTTTTCGTACATCCGTTTATTCAGAATGTCTTATCTTTAAACCGTGCGTCCAAATGTTGAACTGTTTTCACCATTGAATTTCTCAAGTCAAGATCTTCAAAAATAGATCCCATGTTGATAGGGTTTCATGAATTTTTTTCATGAAAAAAAGGAAAGAAAAACCGAACCGGAAGCACACTTTTTTTCCTTCGAAAGCACAACCGTGCCTCTCGTGAAAGAAAAAACAGAAAATACATGTTTTTTCATTTTCGAGAGGCACGGCTCGTAAAAGCACCGTGCCTCTCTTGCTAAAGCAAAAACGTGCCTCTCGCAAAAAAATAAAAACAGAAAACATGTTTTCTTCTTTTCCGAGAGATACAACTGTGCCTCTCGCAAAAACATAACCGTGCCTATTGCAGAAGAAAAAAATAACAGGAAATATTGTTTTTATTTCCGAGAGGCACCGTCATGCCTCTCGCTGAAGCACAACCGTACCTCTCACGAAAATTAAACAGTGCCTCTAGCAGAAGCGAAATCGTGTCTCTCATGGATGAAAAAAAAATAGAAAATGTGTTTTTTTTCATTTCTGAGAAGCATGGCCGCGCCTCTCGCGAAAGCAAAACTGTAGCTTCCGTGGAAGAAAAAAATGTGTTTTCTTCACGCAAAAAGAATTTTTTAAAAATTGGTCTAAAAGCTAAGGAAAACCTGTGGAAAACGAAAAGGCCGAAAATAACATTTTCAAAGCCGAAAACATGTGCAAAAAAATAAAAAAACGAAGCGAGCGCCCAGGCTGTGACACATGGCGGCGGCTGAGAGTATGCTAAGCGGCGCGCTCTCAGCCCATCCCAAGTGATCGTTGGGAGGCTCCCGAAGGAGCGCTCGTCAACTAGTTGCTCCCGTTTTTTTCACCTTTTGTCTTGACGCGGGGGTTACTGGCCCGGCCCACTACGCGCCTATGTGAGCGCCAGATTATCTAATCGTCGCTAACAGGGCCGAATAGGAGCTCCCCCTACTGGATGCTCTGTGCGTGTAAATGTCAGGAAGACGCATTTGCCGGCCCATTTTGGGCTGGCATGTAATAACAGGATTACTTCGCGTAGCGAGCAGGATTCCATTTTTTTAATTGTTTTCAGGCGATTTTTTATTTTATTTTCATAAAATATGAATATTTATTTATTTTGAAACTTTTTAATATATTTTTTTGAATTTTCAGATTTTAAAAAAAACATGATTTTTTATGAAGATTTATGAGTGTTTTCTAATAAATGGAAATATTTATTGAAAATTTTGAACATTTGTTGAGAACGTGAAAAACATTTAAAAGAACATAAATATTTAAGTAAAATTGTGCCCATCATACATCATTAGCACGTAAATATCCACCGCGTGTCGGTGTGCTAATCGGACACATACATCATTATGTATTATTTCGAATAATTAACCCGCCCCTTTAGAATGACCCTTGAAGGGCATCTTGGTCATGTTCCCCATCAGACAAGCTTTGCACGTGTCAAATGATTGAAAATCAAAAGACGGTAAAACTTTGCATCTTTATGAAGCATTTCCATATGTTTCTTTCTGACGTGGCCAAGTTGTCAGTGCCACATGAAAGTGGTATTCGTATTGAAGCATGCATATTTGAAAGACAGCATCATATATTGTAGGAAAATAAAAAAAATACAAAAAAGGGTTTGAAATTTCTGATGGAAAAAACGGTGGCATGAGCTTGCGAATGCAAAAGAGATGAGTTGACATCATCTAAAGAAAATTATTTGTACAAAAATAAAACGAGTAGAGAAAGAGAACGATGGAATGATTGAAAGGAATAACGTAGATGGCGCGAGGGATACGAGTACTGAAAGCTCATAGTGGAACAAGTGGACCGAGGACGAAGAAGGTGAACATGACCATAGGCACGGAACGACGGTCCTAGAAGGATGGCTGGACGACATATTTGTACAATATAAACATGTACATTGTCTCGTATCGAGAGAGTTTCGAATTTGCGTCGATTTTTCAGATGAACAAATTTTCGGACCACGGCACAGATGAACGGTTGGTTGGAGAAGGATGCCGTGCGATTTTTTGCTCTTTCATTGTAAGAGTAAGACAAGCAAATATTGCTTCAACCAGTAGCATCTACGTGGTGCAAGTTGAGTGCACGCGCCCTTGTTGGTGATCGAGATCCGGGCGGACTGACGGAATTGTGGAGCATTTTCGGTGCATGCATGGATGGATCGATGGCCGGAACACGCCGTCCGGCAGCAGCCATCTTTGGCGAGCGCTGGTTAATTGGTGGTCGTCGTCGTCGATGTGCCGGCGCCATTGCTGACCCCGCGTCGGCGTGCGCTTGGCAATCGATCGCTGCTTGTTCGTGACCAACCGGGACAAGCATGGATCATGGATCGGTTGTCGTCCACGAACTCGGCGACGTGGCCTGGGCGTGCCTGCCCATCTGTGCGGACGTGCGATGCCGAGTGAGATAGATAGATAGACAGACGGCCATAGCTCCCTGCTGCGTTGCGTTCTGATGATGCCTCCATTGATGGCCAATACATTGACTGATTGATTGATCCAGGATAATGGCCCCTCTCCCACGCACACACACACGAAACGTGCGTTGGGTGATCACTAGCTGTCTTCATCATCGGGTTCGGGTGCCGTCTGGAGCTTCACAGGGCCAAAATTCATGGCAATGGTGACAACCGGCCAAGTGTGGCCTGCTGCACTGCAAAATTTGGGGCGCAATTTGCAGCCAGCCAAGTGTGAGTACCGCGATGCTTGCGTTCATGTCTAGGAGCATAGATCAAAATGTTCACGCAACTCACAGACAAATATGTCTCTAAGCCATTAAAAAAATCATCGATGATTCTTTGTTTTTTCTTTTGAGAAGATATCATCCATGAATGTTGGAGCCTGTCAAAAGTCAAAAATAAAATAAAAATGAATTAAGGGAAACCATAATATGATGGAAAACATGAATGACAATTGACAAGGCTACGGGCTCTGTTGGGCCCGGAAAAATCCGCCCAAGGACGGGCTCGCGTCTGGTTAGCTAGTTTTGGTGAGGCAATAACTTACCAAGGCGATGATCAGTACCTAGTCCGAGAGGATGATCAAACACACTGGGGCTGAGACACGACCCAGACTCGTATGGGAGGCAGCAGTGGGGAATCTTAGTATAAGACCGGAAATTCACTTTGGCTCATAGGTGTATATGCACCCATTGGCAAAATGCATGTTATTAAAAGTTAAAAAATTTCAAGAAAAAATCCTGCATGTAAATCTGGACATTGTATGTGCGTGCACCAAGTTTCGATGAAAAAGGAAATTCACACATGTAAATTCATGAGGCATTTTTTATGTTTTTCATACATGCCACAAAAAATGTTTCTTTTCACCGAAATTTTGTGTGCGAACATAGGATGTCCGCTTATACACACATGAATTTTTTTTCAAAATTTTCTAACATTTTGGAATGCATTTTTATACATTTTTCATAATGGGTGTATCTACACCTAGGAGCCAAAACGCCACTCTCGTATAAGACTGCCTTCTCAACCAATTTACATGCCCTTTATGGACTTACAACCAATTAATTTTGGCAGTTTTGCCCATCTTTTTCTTCGACCATTACATAAAAATACTTTTAGACGGTTTAATTTATATAGGAGAGGTTTCAAAAATAATAATGCAAAAATAACATGTTTATGTTTGACAAAAAAATGTTCATGTGTCTCAATTAAACCTCCGCCTAACTCGTAATAATTATTTTATCACAAAAAATGTTTTCTAGAATCATACAAGGGGGGGGGGGTGTAGTAAGTCAATTTATAATCTTTAACACTGCAGTGAAATCCAGGACCTAGTTTAGTTTCTGCTTGTGGTGACATAAGTCCCTCCCTTGAAGTAAGAATTCCCACAATAACAGGGTCTGCTCTATGTGAATTAGGCATAAATGAAACTCTAGCAAAATCACATATAACTAAAAGGAGATAATATCCGATCATTAAAGAAAGTTGAGGGCATGCTTAAGTTAATTGATATTTCATTCATACATTGTATGTTCTAACCTATAGGAATTCGACGGGATTTTATTTGTTTTTAAACCATGGATATGAACAAAAATTAATCTATGTTAAAAAGTTTTATGGAGATTTTCTTATGCCCGTGAAACATGTTCCTGTATTTAACAAAATTGATCACATAACTTGTTAAAAATATTTGGCACAACAAGTAACTCCATTGCTTTATTTTACCTTCTTCTCAAAATAAATTGCTACCACTAAGCGTTATATAGATATGTGGACAGAAATATATTCTACATGAACATCCTTATGAGCTACTGTGTCAATTGTATATTAAAACTACAGAAAATAATTATAAATAGCTAAATAATAAATAAAATCAAGAAGATAGTAATAAAATAAATAAATAAAGTATAGCATTAATTAAATAAATAAAAAGGTGAAAATTGTAGAGTGAGCCTGGTTTACTTGTTTAGGAAAATGGATGCATGAATCAATTTTATTTGTACGGTAAATAAAGTATAACATGTAAGCCAGACTCACTTGTTTGGGTTCAACTCCTTATTTATACAAATTTAGATTCCTATCTATACGGTACATACAAAGCACATCCACAATAAATATATTTGTACCATACAATTTTTGCCGCATACTTTTGTTTTGCGTATTCATCAACTATCAAGATAGTACAAAGAACATCAGAAGTAAAAAAAATATACATACAGATTCGTAGACCACCTAGTGGCAACCACAAGTACTGGGGCGAAGTGATGACGCGCCACCATCATCACCATGCGAGAAGTCGTCGTGCGTTTTGGACGGTCGAAGCAGAGCAAACCTTATTATGATAGACAGTCGGGAAGTCGCCGTGCATTTTGGGGTCTACCCAACCATGCACGCTATACGTATGGCGATTTTAATCCGATTTTTGTGGGATGTTGAACATCGAACCAAAATGCATCACGTCATCGTTGGATTGCATGTCGTGCCAAAATTGGACAAGAGGTGTTTGTAGTTTGGTTTCTTGTTACCTTCCGCAGGTTTCCAGAAAAATGTGTTACGTATGTTGGGTGTGGCTATGGTTTAATGAACCACACGGTGGTGATTTTCGCAAAAAATGAAAAAAAGGAAAGCTGCAAGATCTCAATAGCTGGTCCGAGAGGATGATCAGACACACTGGGACTGAGACATGACCCAGACTCCTACGGGAGGCAGCGGTGGGGAATCTTAGTATAAGAGACCAGAAATTCACTTTAGCTCATAGGTGTATATGCACCCATTGGCAAAATGCACATTTTTTAAAGTTAAAAAAATTCAAGAAAAAATCCCGCGTGTAAATCCGGACATTATATGTGCGTGCACCAAGTTTCGATGAAAAGGGACATTTTTTGTGGCATGTGTAAAAAAGACATTTTTTATGCTTGTTTACAACTATTCACGAGGCATTTTTTATCTGTTTCATACATGCCACAAAAAAATGTTTCTTTTCACTGAAATTTTGTGTGTGAACAGAGGATGTCCGCTTGTACATGCGTGATTTTTTTTCAATTTTTCTAACATCTTGAAATGTGTTTTTATACATATTTCATAATGAGTGTATCTACACCTAGGAGCCAAAACGCCACTCTTGTATAAGACTGCCATCTCAACCAATTTACATGCCCTTTATGGACTTACAACCCATTAATTTTGGCAGTTTTGTCCATCTTTTTCTTTGACCATTACATAAAAATACTTTGACAAAAATAATAATACAAAAAGAACATGTTTATGTTTGACAAAAAATGTTCATGTGTCTCAATTAAACCTCTGCCTAACTTGTAATAATTATTTTATCACAAAAAATGTTTTCTAGAATCATACAAGGGGGGTGTAGTAAGTCAATTTATAATCTTTAACACTGGAGTGAAATCCAGGACCTAGTTTAGTTTTTGCTTGTGGTGACATAAGTCCCTCCCTTGAAGTAAGAATTCCCACAATAACAGGGTCTACTCTATGTGAATTAGGCATAAATGAAACTCTAGCAAAATCACATAAAGCTAAAAGGAGACAATATCCGATCATTAAAGAAAGTTGAGGGCATGCTTAAGTCAATTGATATTTCATTCATACATCGTATGTTCTAACCTATAGGAATTCGATGGGATTTTACTTGTTCTGATGCAAGTTAACACGGTTTGTTTTTAAACCATGGATAATGAACAAAAATCAATTCATGTTAAAAAGTTTTATGGAGATTTTCTAATGACCGTGAAATATGTTCCTGTATTTAACAAAATTGTTCACATAACTTGTTAAAAATATTTGGCACGACAAGTAACTCCATTGCTTTATTTTACCTTCTTCTCAAAATAAATTGCTACCGCTACGCATTATATAGATCTGTGGACAGAAATATAAACTACATGAACATTCTTATAAGCTACTGCATCAATTGTATATTAAAGCTACAGAAAATAATTATAAATAGCTCAATAATAAATAAAAGCAAGAAGATAGTTAAAATAAAATAAATAAAGTATATCAATAGTTAAATAGAATGAAAGGGGAAAATTGTGAAGTGAGCCTGGCTTACTTGTTTAGGAAATTGGATGCATGAGGCACTTTTATTTGTACGGTAAATAAAGCATAACAAGTAAGCCAGATCTCTCAATAACAACAACAACAAAAGTAAGCCAGACTCACTTGTCTGGGTTCAATTACTTATTAATACAAATTTAGATTCATATCTATACGGTACATACAAAGCACATCCACCATCAATACATTTGTACGATACAAATTTTTGGCGCATACCTTTTTTTTACGTATTCATCAACTATCAAGATAGTACAAAGAACATTAAAAGTAAAAGAAATATATTAGTACATCCAGTATCAGACCACCTAGTGACGACCACAAGCACTGGGCTGAGACGAACACGCCGCCATCATCACCACTTCCTTATCGAAGCAGAGCAAACCCTATTATGATAGAAAGTCGTGAAGTCGTCGTGCACTCGTGCATCTTGGGGCCTACCCAAACCATTCATGCTATACGTATGGCGATTTTCATTGGACTTTTGTACGATGTTGAAGATCGAACCAAAATGCACCACGTCGTTGGATCGCAACGTCGTACCGAAATTGGACAAGAGGTGTTTGTAGTTTGGTTCTCGTTACCTTCCGCAGGTTTCCAGAAAAATGTGTCGTATGTAGGGTGTCGTATGAACCACGCGAACCACGCGGTGGCCATTTCGCAAAAAGTAAAAAAAAAAAGAAAAAGAAGGAAAGCTTCGACATCTTAACTCGCTCCTGCTCTCCATATATATCCCACACCCCACAGCACACGCTTATCGAAAAAAAAAGGCACACAGCACGCAGTCCACACACACGATCGAGACAAACTCACGTTCTGGCTGCTGCTCCGGCGATCAAAGATGAAAGGTGGCGGTGTCAAAATCTTGTCCCGGCGCATGGTCAAGCCGGAGTATGAGGCGAGCTCGCGGCCTCGGCAGCCTGAGACGGTACACCTGACGCCATGGGACCTGCGGCGGATCACTGTGGACTACATCCAGAAGGGCGTCCTCCTGCCCAAGCCTCCGGCCGGCGTGCACGCCGTCGAGCACCTCGCGTCGTCCTTCGCGCGCGCCGTGGCCCGCTTCTACCCCCTCGCCGGCCGCTTCGCTGTCGCACCCGTGGCCAACGACGGCAACGGGGCGCCGTCGCGTCAGCCGGGCCTGACGATCTCGCTCTGCTGCAGCGACGAAGGCGCCGAGTTCGTCCACGCCGTGGCGCCCGGGGTCACCGTCGCCGACATCACCGGGGCGCTCTGCACCCCACGTGTGGTCTGGTCCTTCTTCCCTCTCAACGGGGTGGTCGGCACGGACGCCGTCGTGGACCCCAGCCTGCCGCTCCTGGCCGCGCAGGTCACCGAGCTCGCCGACGGCGTCTTCGTCGCCATGTCGCTCAACCACTGCGCCGCCGACGGGACGACGTTCTGGGACCTGTTCAACACATGGTCGGAGATCAGCCGAGGCCGCGACGGCAACAACAATGGCACATCCATGGTGGCGACGCCGACGCTCCAGAGGTGGTTCCACGAGGGCTGCCGCGTGCCGACCCCTCTACCATTCGCCAAGGTACAAGACATGGTCAGGCGGTTCGAGTACCCGCCGGTGCAAGAATGCTCGATCCGTTTCTCCCCGGAGAGCATAAAGAAGCTGAAGGCGAAGGCCAATGCCGAGATGGCCGGCACGGCCACGGCCACCATCTCGTCTCTGCAGGCCCTGTTCGCGCACCTATGGCGAGCGGTGTGCCGAGCCCGGGGTCTGGCCCCGGAGCAGGAGACGAAGCTCACGCTCCCCATCGGATGCCGGACACGCATTAAGGGCATTCCGCAAGGTTACATCGGCAACGCGGTGGCAGGCGCAGTCGCCAGGACGCCCGTCGGCGAGATCCTGGGCGACGGCCGGCTGGGCCGGGCGGCGTGGCTGCTGAACCGTGCCGTGGCCTCGTTCGACGAGGCGGGCTTGACGGCCGAGCTCGCGTCTTGGTCCCGAAACCCCAGCTTCCGGTACGCGGCCGACTACGGCACGGAGCCTGCGGTGGTGGTGATGAGCGGCTCGCCGCGGTTCCACGTGTACGGCAACGACTTCGGGTGGGGCGGACCGGTGGCCGTCCGGAGCGGCGCCGGGAGCAAGCTGGACGGGATGGTCACGGTGTACGAGGACGGTGGAGGGAGAGGCGGCATGGAGCTGGAGGTGTGCCTCGCCCCCGATGCGCTCGCCAGGCTCGTCGCCGACGAGGAGCTGATCGGCGCGTCCTCCGCAGGAGCTCGACTGGCCCGAGGCGGCAGGTGCACCGCCGGTGCATCGGAGGAGTTTGCCGGTGCCGGCATGCGTCAGTCGTACAGTGGTGTCGGTGATCGAGCTGGTGATCTCATGCCCGAGCGCCACTGCCAGAGCCAAATAATGTTTCGCAAGATGGAAGTCTAGGACACTACTGTGCTGTGCACATGCATGGATGGATGCGATGCGATCTTCCTTGAAGCCAGGAATGCAGTTCTTTAGTCTGAGATCTGTGCCTGCATGCCATGTTGATGTACTATTGGTGTTGTACTTGGAGTATTTTTATGTGTTTCTTCCATATGAAATCCATCGTGTGGTTGTTGACACCTGATTTTGGCACAATGCAGAATGCAATGAAGATGGCCTCAAATGACAAAATATTCTAAATGAGAAATTTCACATTGCCGAGTGGAACAACTTTGATGTTTGGACCATAATCATTCGGCATCATATCAAAGACCAAAACTACACTCAGATTGTCATGTGTTAGGTGTTTTGAGTGCTTTTTGATCAAGTACGCCTCCAGGACAATCTCAGATGAAGGAATGTTCTACATGAATTGTCTTCGTCTCGTCGAATCGGTCGATTTTGATATAAAAATCATCTCAATCCAAGTTCGTATGCAAAAGTTAGAGCTATCTGGATGCAGCCCTGTCAAGAGGCGAAACATGACGCGGAAGACCAGACATGTCTTGGCAAGTGTCTGATGTAATGCGTGAGTGTTTTGGCCCAGAAGATGGCCTCGAATCGGAAAACGTTCAACACGAAAGTTTTTCGTCTCGTCAAAACGGTCAACTTTGCTTTTGGACACATTTTCATCCGAGGTCGTTTACTGCCTCAAAAACCTTGCCGGGGAAAGCTTGCCGCCATGAACAGTAACCTTGCCGGGGAAAGCTTGCCGCCGTGAACAGTAACCTTGCCGGGGAAAGCTTGCCCCCGTGAACAGTAGCCTTGCCGGGGAAAGCTTGCCGCCGTGAACAGTAACCTTGCCGGGGAAAGCTTGCCGCCGTGAACAGTAACCTTGCCGGGGGAGAGCTTGCCGCCGTGAACAGTAACCTGCCGGGGAAAGCTTGCCGCCGTGAACAGTAACCTTGCCGGGAAAGCTTGCTGCCGTGAACAGTAGAAACTGTCGAGGCCAATCCGACCAGATGCTGAAGATGGGCTCAAATACTTATCTAGATGGCTTCGGATGAAGAAGTGTTCAACATAGGAGTTGTTCGTAACGTCGAAACGGTCAACTTTGCTTTTGGAGTCATCATCATCCGGCGTAGTATACGACCTGCAGAGACGCTGCAAGAGTCGGACGGTCCAGTCAGCTACATGAACGAGTCCGACTCGAAATTAGAGATGACCCCGTGGAGTATTCAAGATGGCCTTATTTGGAAAAGTGATCAACATACGGATTGTTGGCCTCGTAGCACACATAATTGATATTTGAACCGTCTCCATCGGAAGTCATATGCAGATTCCACAGCCCACGCAAGGAGCAAGACAGAAGATTGGACCAGATTCGGGCTGAATCCGAGTGGGACCAGAGCTAGGATTCTAGGACATGAATTGATGTAATTTTCTTGTAAGGAAAGCCTAGATAAATCCTTTGCTTGTACGGGAAGTCCAGCCGCCTCTTATATATGTTGGGGGTGACGGCCGATTGAACAACACACAATCGAAAAAAATCAATATACTACTTTTTCATCTATGTTTTATCTCTCCATCGTTTTTCTATCTCGTTCTTCGCTGTTCTTCGTGTTTGAGAGCTGCGAATCCCGAGGCTCTAGGGGCGAGTGAATCGACCTAGGGCAGCCCATAGCCGCCGCACTCCCTGACGGGGTCCCTCCCGGGGGTGTGGGGTTTTCGGGTCTGCAAAAGCGCCCGTCGACTGTCTTGCGTATCGCGCTGTCGGTCGGGTCTCCTTCGACGTGAGCTGCGGTGCATCACCCCCGGCGTCGAGGGTACACGTGACGTGTTCGTGTGTCAACACACTTTTTGGCGACTCCGCTGGGTACGAAGATCAATCATCATCATTCACCATGTCCGATCTTCCCAAGCCATCTGAGGTAGACGCCGATAACATCATTAAGCCCAGTCTTGATGAGATATCGGCTGATCATCGCCAAGTCTATGAGGAGTACAAGAAGGCACGTGAGGAGAAGGACCTGCAGGAGTTCCTTGCAAAATTCAAGAAAGATCGCCAAGGCAACATCACTCCGATTGAAGAAATCAAGTTCCCTCCTCTTCAAGCCGAGCAGGTCAAACCCTCTGTGAGTACTACTTTTTCTCCTGAGCAGTGGGCTGAGATTGAAAGTCGTATTGCTGATGGTAACAATCTAGTCTATCAAACTTTCATAGAAAATACTAATGCTTAGAAGAATACATCTCAATCATCTAGTGGTAATGATGGTGTAGCTGCTAGTGTGCAAAACCCTAATCTGGCTTTACCTATTGCATCGATGCTTCCTGTGCCGATGGCTTATTGTCCTACCCATACAAATCAGATTGTGACTGCACCCATCAACCCTATTATGAGCATGCCAGGTTCGGTGGCAGCGCTGAACCAAACCCTACCTACATCTACAACCACTCGACCACTACCAAATTTTGGGTCGACATACATGCCACAATTCTTACCTACAGCTAGTAACCCTACTCCTCCTATGCCACTGCCACAAGCGTCATCGTCCACTATGGATGATGGTCTAGCTAATCTTAGAGAGGAGATGGCTAAGATGCTTCGAGAGAATTTTGGAGTTGAGTTACCTCGGAATCGGATTTACCAAAAGCCGTACCCCGAGTACTTTGATGCCATCCAGTGCCCTCCAGGATATAAAATTCTAGATTTTGTTAAACTTAGTGGAGAAGGCACAAAAACCACATGGGAGCATGTTAGTCAATATTTAGCACAATTGGGTGAGGCAGGCTCATTGAACGAATTGAAAGTGCGTTTATTTCCTTTATCATTAACTGGTACCGCATTTTCATGGTTTTCTTCTTTACCCCATGGTTCCATTCGGGTTTGGTCGCAGCTAGAGCAGAAGTTTCATGATCACTTTTATAGCAGCGACAATGAACTCAAGTTGTCACATCTAACATCGGTTAAGCAGAAACATGATGAATCGGTCTCCGATTACGTCAAGAGATTTAGAGAAACAAAAAACCGGTGTTTTAGTTTGGTGATAACCGAGAGAGACTTGGCAGACCTAATGCTGAGTGGTTTGAAAACTCCCATCAGAGAAAAGCTAGAAGGCTATGAGTTCTTAAATATCAACCAAGTCTTACAAAGGGCTTTGGCTCAGGAAAGACGAAGCAAAGACCTCAAAGAAGTGCATAGATACAAAGCCGATCGTCCAAAGATGAATATGATCGAATATGATAGTGATCACTCGGACGATGAGGGTGATGTTTTTTCTACTGAATTTGTTTGGCCATCTAAGGCCAAACCATTTACTTGCAATGATCTGAAACCGATTCATAAGAATCGTGATGAAGAGATGAAGTTTACTTTTAACATTGCCAAGTGTGATAAAATATTTGATGCTTTGCTGCAAGCTAAAATTATTAAAATAACTCATACTTTGCCGCCGTTTGAAGAGCTGAAACGGCGCGCTTATTGCAAATATCATAATTCTTTTTCTCATGCTACTAACGATTGCAATGTTTTTCGACGACAGATACAATCGGCCATTAATGACGGACGATTGAACTTTTCTGAAATGCAAGTTGATAAACAGCCTTTTCCAATGAATACCATGGATTTGGAGGGGAAGAAGCTACTCATTCGGCCGGAGGTAGCCGAATCTGCTAATAAAGCTAATGTCATTGTCAGTGAGCCCAGGAAAGACAAGGAGGACAACAAGGTCTTGGGGAGACAGGTTGTGCTTGATAAGCAACCCGATGGCAAGGAAGTGATCAAAATCACCATCAAGAATCCTGCACTCGGGGGGCAACCGCAAGTGCAAGAAAATACTCGTGTTAAATTTGTCAAGCCCAAGAGTCCATAAGTTGGCAAGTGGAAGAAGAATGAAGCTAAAGTGTAGCGCAAGCGGATCAAGCCAACTTTTGATATGTTGTTGTCCAAGTATGCTAACTAGTCGGCCGGTTCTAGTTTCAATTGACCGACTCATCTGAAACGACCAAGGTCACCATCAGCTGATATGTTCAGTCGGTATACAAAACCGAGTGGACCAAAGGTGCAGTTTTTAGAAGAGCAGAGGCAATCTGTGTGGGATCGACTTGATTACTCATATAATGGCCGACTCAACATCGGTGGCTATCAGTCGGCTGGTCAAAATATGCGACCGAGTGGAAATTATCCGAGTGTAAGGATGCACCCAGGTGGAAGCTATCCGAGTGAAAAAATGTGGCCAAGTAGATTCCATCCGACTGGATTCCATCCGAGTGAATTCCATCTGAGTGACATCCATCCGAGTGGATTCCATCAGAGTAAAAAGCTGCGCCCGAGTGGAAATTTCATGCATCTGGAAAGTCAAAAAGAATGGCGTGTTAAGTCACCAAGTGTTGCAGCAGTTGAGTCGGGAAAAAGCAAGAAGAAAACGGATGCCGACTCACTTATCTTGGGCACCAAAACATTTGCCATACAGCAGCCAATTATGCATAGCAAACCGGCTGAGCCGATACTTTCTATTGCGCCAAAGCACTCGGCTAATGACCATGAAGCAAGCGCCAGCCGAGTAAAAACGAGAGATCCTAAATACACTCAGCCAAAGTGGTGTCCTCCAGGGCTAACAAAGACACAGAAGAGGAAACTACAGAGGTTAAGGAGCCAAGAGATGGCAGAACAAGAGGCGGAGAAGCAAATGGATAAGTTGTTCAACGACACTCGGCCTATGGTACCTACAAAACAAGTGTGGAGGCCCAAACAAATACGAGATACAGTGGCCTCTACGCCTATCACAGCAGCACCTACACTACCAAAAAAGGACGACGCAATCATTGCATCGTCTACGTTACCTATTGCTTCCTCTTTACTCGGACAAATTTCTGAATCGGTAGATGCACTTGAGGAGGAGGCTGATATGTTGGACTATGAGTCTACACCGGTTCATGAAGGTATGGATATCAATATGGTGTATTACTTGCCTGCTGAGTTTCGTGCCGTAGATGAGGAAGGGGAGGTGGCTCAGCTGGATTTTGGCCCTAAAAACGCGATATTCGAGAAGCCAAAAGAACCAGTAACGCATCTAAAACCATTATATCTCAGAGGTCATATCAATGGGTCGCCGCTCACTCGGATGCTTGTTGATGGTGGTGCTGTGGTAAATCTTATGCCCTATTCGGTCTTCAAGAAATTGGGTTTGCCTGATGAAGAATTGATCAAGACCAATATGGTGCTTAACGGGTTTGAAGGCAAAGAGAAAACTGAAGCCAAAGGTGTGATGTATGTGGAGCTTACAGTCGGAAGCAAAACTTTGGCTACTGCATTCTTTGTCGCTGAGGTGCAAGGTAACTACAACGTCATACTAGGCCGTGATTGGGTTCATGCAAACCAGTGCGTACCATCCACTATGCACCAGTTTTTGATTCAGTGGGTTGATGATGAAGTGGAAGTCATTCATGCGGATAACTCGGCCTGTGTTGCTTTGGCCGATGCGTCGGTGGATTGGCAACATCCCAATGCTACTTGCTTGACGGGACGTGACTTATCAGAGTTTGATTTTCTCAGCGCAACCAAGAATGGTTTTGTGCCCGTCTCTTTAAAGCCGACTGAATGCAATCGGCTCCAAGGTATGATATGTTTAAATGGATTCTAGCTCTGAGTGGTTACAAAAACGTCTTGTGAAATATCGGTCCAGCGAGAACGATATGTATGAGTCTGCAGAGGAGTTGGATGACATGGATAAACTTGGACAAGGTTTTACGTCGGCCGATCCATTAGAAGAGGTAGATATTGGAGATGGTTCAGTCACTCGACCGACATTTATAAACAAAAATTTGAAAGCCGATTGTAAAGCTAAGTTGATCGAGCTAATGAAAGAATATGTTTGTTGCTTTGCATGGGAATATCATGAGATGTCAGGGTTAAGCCGAGAGCTAGTGGAGCATCGGTTGCCTATAAAGGCCGGTTTTAGACCTTATAAACAGTCGGCCAGAAAATTTAATCCGAAAACATATGACCGGATCAAGGAAGAGATCGGTCGACTGATTGAAGCTAATTTCATTCGACCTTGCAGGTATGCCGAGTGGATTTCTAACATTGTCCCAGTGGAGAAGAAAGGATCCGGCAAGTTAAGGGTGTGCATTGATTTCAGAGATTTGAATAGGGCTACACCCAAAGATGAGTATCCTATGCCAATAGCTGATATGCTTATTAATGATGCTTCTGGGCATAAGGTTATTAGCTTTCTAGATGGTAATGCCGGATACAATCAAATTTTTATGGCCGAAGAGGACATGTACAAGACTGCTTTTCGATGCCCTGGTTTTGTTGGTTTATTCGAGTGGATAGTGATGACATTCGGATTAAAAAATGCTGGAGCCACATATCAAAGGGCTATGAATTTGATTTTCCATGATTTACTCGGTATCATACTTGAAGTTTATTGATGATATTGTTGTCAAATCGGATGCTTTTGAATCTCACTTGGCCGATTTGCGTTTAGCTTTTGAAAGAATGAAAAAGTATGGACTGAAGATGAATCCTTTGAAGTGTGCTTTTGGCGTGTCAGCTGGTAAGTTTTTGGGTTTCATTATTCATGAAGATGGCATAGAGATTGATCCCAAAAAGATAGAGGCTATACAGAAAGTGGAGGCTCCAACATGCAAGAGAGATATGCAGAAGTTCCTTGGCAAGGTCAACTATTTGAGAAGGTTCATAGCTAATCTGTCAGGGAAAGTTGATGCATTTACTCCTATCCTTCGGTTAAAGGATGATGCTGATTTCAGTTGGGGGGCAAAACAGCAAGAAGCATTTGATATGATCAAGAATTATTTGTGCACTCCTCCGGTGATGAGAGCACCCAAGCATAGGGAACCCTTCAGACTTTACATTGCAGCAGAGGAAGAAGTTATTGGTGCTGTTCTAACTCAAGAGACCGAAGGAAAAGAGCATGCCATCACTTATTTGAGCCGCCGCTTATTGGATGCAGAGACAAGGTATACATTTATTGAGAAATTATGTCTATGCTTATATTATGCTTGCACAAAACTGAGACATTATTTAGTGCCGAGTGCTTGTGTAGTAGCTTGTCAAACCGATGTCATTAAATACATGTTGCATAGGCCAATTCTTAGTGGTAGAATTGGCAAGTGGGCTTATGCTTTAATTGAATATGATTTGGCTTATGAATCTCTAAAGTCCATGAAAGGCCAAATTGTTGCTAATTTCAGTGTTGAACATCGGATTAATGACAAGCATGATGTTGATATGAACCTTATTTCATTAGTACCATGGATATTATACTTTGATGGGTCAGTTTGTAGCAATGGCCAAGGTGTTGGTATTGTTTATATATCTCCTCATGGTGTTGTTTTTGAAGCCTCATGCCGCTTAGAATATTTTTGCACAAACAATCAAGCCGAATATGAAGCATTGTTATTCGGCCTAGAGATGTTACTTGCTATAGGTGTTACACATATTGAGGCTTATGGTGATTCGTTACTAGTGGTACAGCAAATATCCAAAGTCTTTCAGTGTTTGGACGAATCACTTAATGTTTATCTTGATAAATGTCTAGATATAATCTCTACTTTGGATTGTTTTAGCATTGCACATATATCTAGACATGACAACTGAAAAGCAAATGAGTTGGCACAACAAGCATCTGGATACCATGTTGATCATGGCATGTTTCATATTTCTCAAAATCCGATGTCTTGTCTTACCAGTATAGAAGAGGCCGAACCAGAACCCACTGATTCAGTCATTAACAAAAAATCTAGTGCAGGTGACAATTCCGACTGGAGGAAGCCCATTGTTGCTTACTTGCGTAATCCGAGTGAAAGGGTGGACAGGGCTGTTCGGCGTATGGCTTTTAAATATACTATGAGGGATGATGATCTTTATCGCCGAACAGTTGATGATGTTCTTTTAAAGTGCTTGGATGAGGACCAAGCAAGAGTTGCTATGGGAGAGGTACATGAAGGCATTTGTGGTACTCACCAGTCGGCTCCCAAGATGAAATGGTTATTACGACGTGCTGGGTTTTATTGGCCGACCATGATTAATGATTGCTTCAGATATTATAAAGGGTGCGAAGCTTGTCAAAAATTTGGTGATATTCAATTAGCTCCCGCTGCTATGTTGCATCCTATTATCAAGCCGTGGCCTTTCAGAGGATGGGGTTTAGACTTTATTGGGCAAATCCATCCGTCTTCTTCGAAGGGGCATCGGTTCGTATTGGTGGCAACTGATTATTTCACTAAGTGGTCTGAAGCAGTACCTCTCAAGAACATGACGCATACGAAGGTAATTAAATTCATAACCGAACACATTATTCATAGATTCGGTATTCCTCAAACGTTAACTACAGATCAAGGTTCATCTTTTATGTCACACCAAGTAAGAGAGTTTGGCGAATCTTATAACATAAAGTTGCTCAATTCCTCCCCATATTATGCCCAAGCTAATGGACAAGCTGAGTCTAGCAATAAAATTTTAATCAAGCTCATCAAGAAGAAGATTGAGGATAATCCAAGGAGATGGCATGACTTGTTGTCTGAGGCATTATGGGCATATAGAATCTCAAGGCATGGTGCTACGAAAGTGACTCCATATGAGCTAGTATATGGTCAGGAGGCTGTTTTACCAGTGGAAGTAAATTTGAATGCTTTGAGAATAGCCAAACAAAATGATTTATCGGCAGTAGACTTCTATAACTTGATGATGGACAACATTGATGAGGTTGCTGATAAACGTTTGGCTGCTTTGAATGCCATAGAGAGAGATAAGTTGAGGGTGGCAAGGGCTTACAATAAGAAAGTCAAGTTGAAGAATTTTCAAGTTGGTGACCTCGTCTGGAAAGTGATTCTACCGATTGGTTCAAGAGATAGAAAATTCGGGAAGTGGTCTCCAAGTTGGGAAGGTCCTTTTAGGATTACAAGAGTTGTTCCTGGAAATTCATATTTGGTGGAATCAATACAGGGGGCATTGTTGCCTCGAGCTCTCAATGGCAAATATTTCAAGAAGTACCACCCGAGTGTGTGGCAGGAAGCCTAAGTAGGCAATGGCCGATATACGATTATCGCCCTTAGCACAAACATGGCCGATACATAATTATTGCCCTGAGAAGAATAGATGGCCGATGGAGTGTTGACATCGTCCTTAGAACAAACATGGTGCGAATTATTTTTCGGCATGCAAGCTTTGCCGAAAAACAGGGGGGCCTGTGTTGACACCTGATTTTGGCACAATGCAGAATGCAATGGAGATGGCCTCAAATGACAAAATATTCTAAATGAGAAATTTCACATTGCCGAGTGGAACAACTTTGATGTTTGGACCATAATCATTCGGCATCATATCAAAGACCAAAACTACACTCAGATTGTCATGTTTAGGTGTTTTGAGTGCTTTTTGGTCAAGTACGCCTCCATGACAATCTCGGATGAAAGAATGCTCTACATGAATTGTCTTCGTCTCGTCGAATCGGTCGATTTTGATATAAAAATCATCTCAATCCGAGTTCGTATGCAAAAGTTAGAGCTATCTGGATGCAGCCCTGTCAAGAGGCGAAACATGACGCGGAAGACCAGACATGTCTTGGCAAGTGTCTGATGTAATGCATGAGTATTTTGGCCCAGAAGATGGCCTCGAATCGGAAAACGTTCAACACGAAAGTTTTTCGTCTCGTCAAAACGGTCAACTTTACTTTTGGACACATTTTCATTTGAGGTCGTTTACTGCCTCAAAAACCTTGCCGGGGAAAGCTTGCCGCCGTGAACAGTAACCTTGCCGGGGAAAGCTTGCCGCCGTGAACAGTAACCTTGCCGGGGGAGAGCTTGCCGCCGTGAACAGTAACCTGCCGGGGAAAGCTTGCCGCCGTGAACAGTAACCTTGCCGGGAAAGCTTGCTGCCGTGAACAGTAGAAACTGTCGAGGCCAATCCGACCAGATGCTGAAGATGGGCTCAAATACTTATCTAGATGGCTTCGGATGAAGAAGTGTTCAACATAGGAGTTGTTCGTAACGTCGAAACGGTCAACTTTGCTTTTGGAGCCATCATCATCCGGCGTAGTATACGACCTGCAGAGACGCTGCAAGAGTCGGACGGTCCAGTCAGCTACATGAACGAGTCCGACTCGAAATTAGAGATGACCCCGTGGAGTATTCAAGATGGCCTTATTTGGAAAAGTGATCAACATACGGATTGTTGGCCTCGTCGAAGCACACATAATTGATATTTGAACCGTCTCCATCGGAAGTCATATGCAGATTCCACAGCCCACGCAAGGAGCAAGACAGAAGATTGGACCAGATTCGGGCTGAATCCGAGTGGGACCAGAGCTAGGATTCTAGGACGTGAATTGATGTAATTTTCTTGTAAGGAAAGCCTAGATAAATCCTTTGCTTGTACGGGAAGTCCAGCCGCCTCTTATATATGTTGGGGGTGACGGCCGATTGAACAACACACAATCGAAAAAATCAATATACTTTTTCATCTACGTTTTATCT
Source organism: Triticum dicoccoides (assembly GCF_002162155.2). Classification (NCBI taxonomy): domain Eukaryota; kingdom Viridiplantae; phylum Streptophyta; class Magnoliopsida; order Poales; family Poaceae; genus Triticum; species Triticum dicoccoides. Next base: position 18,617,479 of record NC_041382.1, read on the forward strand.
TTCCACCGTTTTTCTATCTCGTTCTTCGTTGTTCTTCGTGTTTGAGAGCTGCGAATCCCGAGGCTCTAGGGGCGAGCGAATCGACCTAGGGCAGCCCATAGCCGCCGCACTCCCTGACGGGGTCCCTCCCGGGGGTGTGGGGTTTTCGGGTCTGCAAAAGCGCCCGTCGACTGTCTTGCGTATCGCGCTGTCGGTCGGGTCTCCTTCGACGTGAGCTGCAGTGCATCACCCCCGGCGTCGAGGGTACACGTGACGTGTTCGTGTGTCAACAGTGGTATTTTCCCCAGAGGAGATTTTGAATTCAAGAAACGAGAGACGAGACGAGGTATGCGCATGCATGTGGACGTTTAGTCAAGGCTCGCAACACCGGGCAGTCAAGAAGAGACCAATGAAGGTGGACCTGGTCGACCCCACCTATGCTCCTCCTACTCTACGCCTCTGGCCGAAGGATAGGAGGAAATCGCGTCAGGGCCCCCATACATATATGGGATGTCACGGCCTAGGCCCAGTAGTAGCAGCCTTTTCATTCTTTATATTGAAAAAATAACATTAAAAAATGTATTGAAATAAAATTCAAAAGAATAAAATATATATTGAAATCAGTAACTGTAAATTATAAACTACATATATTGCGAAAAATATATTGCCGTATCATGTTTCAAAAACATTCATGCGGTAAAAATATATTATTTTGAAAAATGTTAATGTCTTAGAAGGAAAAAATATATCATGTTTAAAACATGTTAATGTCTTGAAAAAGTTCGCTTATCTTAAAAAAAGTTTGTGATTTTTGGAAAACCAATCAAGCATTACAAAATAAAACATTTTTATGCCAAAACTGAAAAGGGAGAAATAAAAAAACATATGAAAAATAAAACAGACCAAAACCGGATGGAGACACCGAAAAAAGAAAGGAAAAAACAGTTTGTCCATGGAGAAGAGCTATGCCAACATTCTTGAAGTTAGGTTTGCGCACGCGAACTATCCGGCTGCGTGCGCAAGTGCCTCTCGTGCGGATCCACCGTCTACCGAGCCACGAGACTCGTGGGACCCGTTGTTGTTCAGCAGAGCTAACCAGGGTTTTCCTTTTGGTCATCATTACCAGTTTGATGACCACCATTATGCTCCTGGGAGTAATAGTCCTGATCCACAAATTTGTCTACAATAAGTGGCTTTTATATTGGTTTCAATGATTTCCTAAATTAGTAGCGGTTATGTATTGACTTCTATGTGGACTATGTGTGTAACATTTTCGTATTTTACTTGAATTATCTTGTTGAATTCGTGTATTAGTTTAAAGTGTGCATAATAGGAATATATGCAAATGGAAGACGTATAATCATTTTAGGCTACGGAATTTAGGTACATTTTTGGAGGTGCTCTTAACCTGCTCCTTGAACGATGGCATATCTAGTATACATACTTCCCATGCCGTGGGGCAACTTTTATACTTCCAATGCACATTAATGCAAAATTATGTTTGTTTTATAGGTATGCAAATTAAGCTCCTAAAGCAACTCTTGCGGATGCATCATATTGGTCCAATCGGTATGATAATTGTCCATATGAAGTTTGAGGTGCAAAAACTCTAGTGGATGCATCATATTGGTCTGAATTGGTGTGATAATTGCCCATATTGAGTTTGAGATCCAAAAAGCAGGTCTAGTAGAGTTGCCATACCAGTCTTGGCCTCCATAATTTTTGGAGCACGATGCAATAGTGGACCACAACCTTCAAATTGGGGAGACATGGCGGCATTGTTTTCAAACACGCATCAACAAAAACCAGCTATGTGGGAGGGAAGTTTCACCGTTCTCTCCTCCTCTGGGAAACCTATTCTTTCTCCTCGTCGATGGCCTAGACGACAATACCAATCATTCTGCTTATGTCACTATGAAAAAAGACAATTAATGGTCGTCGTCGCATGGCCAGGCCAACTGCCCATGCTCGTTTCCCACATATTTCCCGCTGTGTGTACCATTTTCCACCGCCTGTGGCTATAAAAAGGTCGACACCTTCCTGTCCTAGCTCATCTCCCCATGGCCCCGCAACTCCACTTCCCTCCCTCGTCCTCATCATGTCACTTTGCCCAAGGGTGGACTGGGTGTCGCCCACCGAGTAGGAGGAACGATACTTGGATGAGGAGGTTGCGTAGGAGGAAATCCCTCATTGTGGAGGAGGAGGAGGAGCGAGATCATCGAGACATGTTGGAGGTTGTTCTGGGCCGCTAGCTACCACGTCGAAGCCCTGCCTCCTCCACGTCGAAGGCTGTCCGCTGCACATCAGTGCCCTGCCACGGTTGGTTTCCCGCCACCTCACTGGTAGTGAGGCTAGAGAGGCCTGAGATGCCCTTCAAGTCGCTTAAGTCGCGGTAGTTGCCCCCGACATAATCTTCGAGGAAACGGTCGCAGGAGGTCGTTGTTGACGGAGAGGGAGCACATCATCTTGGCCAATCGCGAATAATCTATGACATCATCATTATCATTCGGATGTCCGAGTTACTCTTTTCCAAACACATCAGTGGTAGGAGTTTTGGCAGTTTTTTTGTGCGGCTAGTTGTTAGTTGTCTGAAAAAAATCATCTGGGTCAGTCGATTCCTATCAGCCACCGAATACAAAACAGACGGTCGAGATTGCATCTTCAACCTCCCGCTCATATTCCTCCTGATCTGACCACCTCGCGTACCACCGGTTGAACAACCGGCTTCCACCTCCTGTGGCCGACGATTCCCACGCCAGATCGACCGCTCCCGCCCTCCCCCAATCGCGGCCCACCGCCGTGCTGCCACCCTCCCTCCCCTCGGCCATCCCTTTAGCCCCGAAGACATTGCACCACCGGCGTGTTGCCGCCCCCACCCCCCACCCTAAGATAGATGGTGGGGTAGCCCTTCGCATGAGCTCCTTCCTTCCCTCCGGCCTCCCTCCGGCGAACTCTCGAAATCGACTGACCCCAACCCCAAGTCAGTTGAAACCGAAGTCAGTCAGCTGACATTTAGCTGACGTGTTTTATAAAGATTATTCGTAAAAGTCCATGTTTCATCTCCAATGGCTGCCAAGCGGGCAACGAGCCTTTGTAGGTCTTGGACCGCAGCCCCACTGACTTCTGACCCTGAGCGACTGACCCCTTCCTCATTATAAACAGCGCGAGAAGTCCAGACCAGGCACGAGCAGCCGGCAGAAATCACAGATTTGACCTGAGGCAGAAATCAAATCACAAACTGACCTGTTCAGGAAAAAATTTCACTCTGCTGACCCTTTGGTGTGGCGCCCGACATCGGGGCGCCGCACCCTACTGTGCAGCGCCTTCCCCTTAGGCGTCGCACATCCTGCCAGCGTGGCAGCCCTTGTCCAGTTGCGGCCCCACACGCACCTGTGCAGCGCCTAAGAGCTAGGCGCCACACTTTGACGTGCAGCGCCTAGGCCTTGGGCGCTGCACAGTGACTTAAGCGCGGCCGCCCTAGCCCGACCAGGCAGTTCTTCATCTCTCCGCTCTCTGTACAGAGAGCAGCGGCGGCGGCGGCGCCCCCATCTAATCCCCCCACATCCCTGTCAGATCTGAAGATTTGATCCGTGGATTCGATCCCCAATCCATCCTACTAGGTAAACTCTTCCCTTCTCTTTTTTTTGCTCCGTAAATTTGTTGCCATTCTAGAGATTTGTCCATGATTTGATGGAACCCTTGATTTGTTTGGTTTGCTCGATTTAGGATGTGTATTCATATTGGTAGTAACATAGTGTTATTTATTAGTTCACAATATATGATTCTTGTTGTTGAAACCCTAGATTGTTTAGTTTTTTTAGATATATATGAGATGCCTATTTTTGTTTAGTTTATTTGAGATGAATATGAACTTTTATATGTTTATTATTTGAAATTGTAAGGATGGTTTGGCTTCTGGACGATGTCTACGACGTGCAACACCGGGCCTACATGATGCGCGAGAAGGATAAGGTAATAATGAGTAATCTAAATATTTTGCAAATTTGCCTTTAGTTGAAATTTACATGCCCTAAGATTTGTCATTACTTGTTTTTTGCAGAAGCTTGAACCTCTGAAGATTCGGTATCATGGGGTCTCTGGTCCTGCCATGCCTTACGATGAGCGGTACACACCGTACATCAAGCAGGCAGGACTACTCCCGTGGATTCTGTTGGTCAGCCGGTCCACGCCGAATCTGAACGCTCTACTGGTGTCCGCTCTTGTTGATCGGTGGAGGCCAGAGACCCACAGTTTCCATCTTCGGACCGGGGAGATGACCGTGACGCTCGAGGATGTCTCGTTGATCACCGGTCTTGCTATCGACGGGAGGCCTCTATGTATGAGCACCGATTCTGATGGGTGGCGCGAGCAGATGATTGCTCTTATCGGTATGGCTCCTACCGAGGCTGAGGATGATGTAGAGGAGGGAGAAGAGAAGAAGAAGAGGGAAAGGAAGGCAGCCGGAGCTGCTTTCACGTGGATTCAAAATAACTTTGCGACGTGCCCTCCGGATGCAACTGATGATGTGATCTAGACACATGCTCGTGTGTATATGTGGTACATTGTGTCGAGGACTTTGTTTCCTGACTCCACTGGCAAGAACGCTCCATGGATGTGGCTGAAGGCGTTGACCGTCTTCGATAGCAAATGGAGCTGGGGTTCAGCGACTCTTGCCTACTTGTACCGACAGGTAGTTGGTCTGTTTTGTGATCAACTCATTTATTCATTAGCAATGCAAGCTTGCTGTCAAGTTAACATTGTTTTTCTTTCATATGTAGCTGGATGATGCGTGTTGCAGGATCACACCTAGTGCAGGCATTGGTGGTAATCTGCTTCTACTTTCTGTATGGAGCTGGGAGCGTCTGCCTGTTGGACGCCCGAAGAGCGTCAGGTTTGATCCTTGGTATGCAGATGAACATGACGAATTACGGCGCCCCACGTGGGCTTACAAGTGGGATATCGTTTCCGAGATGACGAACGATGTCAATCTCATGTACCAAAAGTACATTGCCGAGTTGTCCCTACTGAGTAGAGCGAGGCCATTTCCCCTTCTTGTCACGTGCCGAGTCCTCCTCTTGCGCCTCGCGAGCCTTTGCAAGCTTTCTTGCCCTCTCCTCCTCACGAGCAAGTTTCGCTTGGCGTGCCCTCTCCTCCTCTCGTTTCTTCCGCTCCATCCTCTCCTTCCGACGACGCTCTTCCTCCAAGCCTCTTCGAAACGATTCTTCGAACCGTCGTTGCCGCCTAAGACAATCTGCGTATTGGTCCTTTTTCACATCTTCTGGCACTTCAAGATCTATCCACGTGAAGTACTTGCATAGAGGAGGCGGTGACTGCATAAAAATTTGTTGTTAGTGTTGACACACATTTGAGAGTAACATTTTACTTCTCAAGCTTACCGGTGGTTGGTCATAGGCGTTAGTTGGAAGTGCACGATCATAAGCATAGTTCGGGCATACAAAATATCTCCGCCCTTCCGTCCATGCTTTCTTTCGGTCGATGGACACATTCACCTTGCAAACATCTCCACACCAACAAGGCGGGATGTTGACATCTTTCTCCTTCACCTTGTCCAAAGATGCATCCTCCCACTTGTTCGGCATGTCTTCTTGGTTAGCACACGATGGCCTCATCATGGAACCGGATGAAGCCATGCCTACAAAACCGAGAATTATTGGTCAACCCTAACCCCCACTTAACAATAACCACAACCCTAACACCAACATAACCCTAACCACAACCCTTCAAAACCTTCATTTTGGTTGTTTGGAGTCGGGCTCAATGTTGGCCAATCTTCTTGCGTGAATTGAGGTTCACTCATTTGATCTTGGTTCATGGGTGGGGGAGTGCTAGCAACCAACGGGGAGGGGTTCCGGTTCAAGTCTAAATTCAAAGTAGACTCAACCTTCTTGGAGGCAAATAACTCAAGAGCCTTGTCTAGAGATTCCGCAACCGTCTCCTTGTATGCAACCCAACGTTGCTCGGAGTTCACACGCATTGTCTTCCAACGGATGTGCATTCCTAAACCAACATTATGCCTTCCCTCGAACTCAACAACGTCACTTGGGTCCATCCAATTCAAATCTTTCCTCACTTGTTTCAAAAGCTCCGCGTAGCTAGGACTACTCTCAAACACCATGTCAAGCTCATCCGGGTCCGTCTCAACATTGCCTTTCAAAAAGGCCTCTTTATCCACATGATGAACATAAACACATGTTCTCCCCATCCCTACAATAATCAAAAACACACATATATCAAGTAAATACTTAAGAAAAATATTTGCACACATATGCCCTAACATATATATGAATTAATAACCCTAACCCCCACATAACAATAACCACAACCCTAACACCAACATAACCCTAACACCAACATCAAACACACGTAACCCTAACCCTAGCATACTATGGAAGCCTAAACAACCCAAATTAGCAAAGAAATATAACATCATTCAACACAAATTTCCAAATCCTATCAAAATCTAGGGTTTTCCCAAACTAGCAAGATTTGAGCAAATGTGACAATTCCTATGGATGAAAATGAGGGGATCGGAGGAGATTACCTTAAGGGAGGGGTTGGCTTCGAAATCCACGGTGTGTGGCGGATTTGCAAGATTTGAGAAGGATTTGAGAGAGGGGAGAGGGGAAGAGAGGAGGGCCGCAAGTCTAAGGGTTTGGGTTGGGTGGGGGTGTGTAGGGTGGGGGTGGGAGGGGAGAGAGGGTGGGGCCAGCCCAAGTGGAACACAGACTGTGCAGCGCCCAAGAGCTAGGCGCTGCACATTACAGGGGTGTGGCGCCTAGATCTTAGGCGTTGCACAGGTGCGTGTGGGGCCGCAACTGGACCAGGGCTGCCACGCTGGCAGGATGTGCGACGCCTAAGGAAAGGGCGCTGCACAGTAGGGTGCGGCGCCCGGCTGTCGGGCGCCACACCAAAGGGTCAGCAGAGTGAAATTTTTTCGTGACCAGGTCAGTTTGTGATTTGATTTCTGCATGAGGTCAGATATGTGATTTCTGCCCGAGCAGCCAGCTGCCCCGCCTCCGCGCCCCGCCCGATCTCGGCTGCTTGACCCCCGCTCCCGCGCCTCGTGCACTCCGCCTCCGCCGCCGCCAGATCCGGCCCCAGGCACGCTCCCTCGCCTCTTTCTCTCATCCTTCTCTGCATTTTCTTGGTCTGATGCCGTGATGCGGCGGCTTACTTCGCCGTCACGATAATCGTGGACCGCTCCTTGGCGCCGCCGGCGCGGCAGCGACGTCCGTCGTCCCCCCTCTGGACCGCGCGTGACGCGGCGGCTGCTTGCCTGATCCCGCAGCGAGACTGAACCGGAGTTTGCTTTCGTTCGCCTGATTTTGCAGGTCGAGGTCGGAGAGCTGCCATGGGTTCAGACAACATCGGCCCCAGAGGTAGTACCCTTGTCCCTCGTTTCGCTCCGTATCGTATCCCAGTTTTTCTTCTTCTGAACCAACCGCGGCCCTTGTCTACGATAATGTTCATAATGAGCTCCTTCTTACTAGTTCAGACTTCATAATAAAAAAAATGAAAAATTTGACGACGATCTGCACAAAGGTGTAAACAAATCACTCGCTACTGGCGTGGCATGATGTGAGGCACAATTGGTTTTATTTCCTTTGATTTTCTTGTGTGCACATATTTGTAAAAATCACCAGAAACTGAAATTTAAGGGAAAGATCATACAAAAGAGAAATGTGCTACTGTATATAGTGTGCTACAAAATATGCTGCAGTTAGTAACTTCTTCCTTTCCGACAGATGTCTGCGTTGTCGGGGTCGCCCGCACCCCTATGGGTGGTTTCCTCGGCGCCCTGTCTTCCTTGTCTGCTACCAAACTCGGCTCCGTAGCTATCGAAGGTGAGATCAGTATCTTCTCTATATGCCCCCGTGAAGGTACAATTTGTTAACTCTGTTTAACCTGACAGTAATAATAACATGCTGACTGGGGGCGATCAGCTGCTCTGAAAAGGGCAAATGTGGATCCATCCCTTGTGCAGGAGGTCTTCTTCGGCAATGTCTTGAGTGCTAACTTGGGGCAAGCTCCTGCAAGACAGGCTGCCTTGGGTGCAGGGATACCAAACACGGTTGTTTGCACTACCGTCAACAAAGTCTGCGCGTCTGGCATGAAAGGTTTGAGCTTGTGTGACCATGCCTGTATAATCTGTGTTTACAGTTTCTGTAACTGAGACATTTTTTGACCGTGATCGTGTTTCTTTTTTCTCTTTCTGCAGCAACGATGTTTGCTGCACAGTCGATTCAATTGGGCAGCAATGATATTGTAGTGGCAGGTGGCATGGAAAGCATGTCGAATGCTCCGAAATACATCGCTGAAGCTAGGTCAGTAAAGTGTTCTTTTGGTTGTATCTGGATGTAGTGCATAGCTGAAGATAAATCTTGTCTTGTCCGGTAAATAAACTAAGCATGCAGGGAGAAGGAGAATGCCAAAATATCCATTTAAAACAGTTTGTGTGACTCCTTGTGTTTAGATTGCTCTGTTTTGTACTCTGTATTGCTCCATTCATTCATCTTTTTAAGGTACATGAACAAAGTATTCAGCTAAAAGTTTAAATTGTATTATGTGATCTGTTAGAACTGATACATAATACAGTACAATGTTAGTGTATGGGTCTTGTATGTGTTGTTGGAAACTTTGTGATTTGTGTAATCAAATGCAGAAAAGGTTCTCGTTTCGGACATGACAGCCTTGTTGACGGTATGCTTAAGGATGGCCTTTGGGATGTATACGGTGATTGTGCCATGGGAGTGTGTGCTGAGCTTTGTGCTGACAATCATGCTCTGACAAGGGAAGACCAAGTAAGTTACGACAGATTGTAGTAACCACTTTCTAATGTAGTTATTATTCTTATATTTTTTTAGCACAGAAGGGCCTGTGTTTTGTCAGTTGTTACTCCTAGAGATTCAGTACAGGTTATTATTAAATATATTGAAAACATACGGAAAGTTGGTCTTTTGAGTGCACTTAACTTTGTCATTACCGTCCCATACAAGTTGATTATCTATGTTCTTTCTTCATCTTAGGTTGTTTGGTTTGGACCAGTATATGCATAACTGCCATTGTCTTATGTCAGTGATTCCCTATTAATACCAGCTTGGGCCTATTAACCTTCTAGTTTTTCTAGCAGGGATGCTCTCGTGAAATTTCTAGGGTAGGTTTAAATAATGCTCTACATGAGTAAATGAACCTTCGGTTGCTTGCTTCAAACGTGGAACTGATATTTTCGTATTAATGTGCAAGAGTTCATTTTGCCAATATTATTGATACCTTACTTTAGGGCGAGGATATCAATAGTAATTGTATGACTGCAATGTAGCTCTTTAGTACGACATGCTTTTGAACAATAATCACTTCCCAGTATTTTATTCTATTTTCCATTTTCTTGTGGAAGAATGTGATATAGCAGAGTGAAATTTGTCAAATACCAGCTTTGACATCTTTTTACGGTATTGACGTAATGTCCTTCTACATTACGACCCATGTATTTATTACTTGTGACGTATCTGAATTTATACATTCTTATGTAGGATGCTTTTGCTATCCAAAGTAATGAGCGGGGAATTGCTGCTCGTGATAGTGGCGCTTTTGCATGGGAGATCGTTCCGGTCATTTTCTGTCTCATTGCCAATACTACTAACCATTCCTTTATTTGTTTTCCTAATGCCCTCTGTCCTATCTACCAGGTTGAAGTTCCTGTTGGCAGAGGAAAGCCACCGGTGCTTGTTGAAAAAGACGAGAGCTTAGACAGGGTAAATTTGTTCAAACAGAAAAACTGAAAACAATGCACTATAAGGCTATCCTGTGCATTTTTTGTTAAAATTAGCTGTAAATTTCCTTTAAGAACAACCAAATTATTCGTTGCCAGAAAAACCAAGTTTGACGCATGTTGTGTCTGTCTTCATTCTGTATCTAGTGTTTATATGCGTTCTGTCGTGAAATATAATATGTACACAGGCTCAAGAAATATTAGGCAGTACATGCTATGTTATTGGCGAAGTTGCTGATAATTTGTCTTGTGGTTAATTAAAACAAGGAAAATATGTCATTTGTTATCTTATAACCTTTTTATGTGATACTACTACTACTGTGTAATATGAGCATTTTATGCCTCTTAGTTTGACCCAGCGAAACTGAGGAAGCTCCGCTCAAGTTTCAAGGAGAATGCTGGTACTGTTACTGCCGGGAATGCTTCTAGTATAAGGTGCTTGTCTTTTCTATTAGATCTTGGCCTTGTGGAGTACTTCTGCACCATATGGTTTCCGGACCACCGATGTCAGCAGAACATATTCTAAAATATGTGTTCTTCTTTCTTTCTTTTCTCGACTCCTAAGATTATGGTCTATACAGTGCATTGAACTTGACTAGTTTTCTTGCTGTCCTCTGTACTGCATTTAACTGCTGTTTATTGTCGCAAATTGCTTGTCCTGTTTAACATTTATGTTTTGTCTGCTTGGTATGTTTTTACAATCCAGTTAATGGTAAATGTTAGTATGTTGCTTGGTCTTTCTAGCAGGAGTTTTGTAAATATCCATTCAAATTAAGAATGTTGAGGTTCTTATGTATACAATTCATTGTTGGTGAAGACAAGCTGAACCTCAGACCCTCTTTTGATCATACTTTTTACTTGTTCTCTTTGTTCATCGACTGCCAGTATCCAATGTACTTGCCCAAAATTTCCTGGTGTGTTTGTCTATGAACTGAATATGTGGTGCTTATCTGTTTGTTTTACATGGAGCAGTGATGGTGCTGCTGCATTAGTATTGGTGAGTGGGCAGAAGGCTCAAGAACTTGGACTGCAGGTTCTTGCAAGGATCAAAGGATTTGCCGATGCAGCTCAAGTAAGCTAAAGTACCAGTTCTTATCTTAGTTTGGAGTAGATTAAACTTCTAGGCAAGTGTACATAAGGATCTAGGTTCTGGACGGAATAGGCGAATTTATTACCTATTCGCTATCAAAATTTATAAATCGGAATGATATTTCTAACCTCCAGTTCTCTTTATGCAGGCTCCCGAACTATTTACCACTACCCCGGCACTTGCCATACCGAAGGCTCTCTCAAATGCTAGCTTAGAATCTTCATCTGTTGATTTTTATGAAATTAACGAAGCCTTTGCGGTGCGATCTTGATCCTTTCTTTATTAGTACCTTGTACTAATTGCATTATAACCAATATTCATTTCCATGTCTTATTACAGGCTGTTGCACTTGCAAATCAGAAGATTCTCGGAATCCCTTCAGTAAGTGCTGCCTTGATTCAACCAAATATATTCCCACGCTAAAGAAAAGCTAAATTTGTTTCGGGTCCTAAATATAAGTTAACATTCCTGTCAGAAAATGTGTCTCAATTATTTACTACTCCCTCCGTTCCAAAATAAGTGTTTTTGAACTAAAACCACGACACTTATTTTGAAATGGAGGGAGTATTTGCTATCCACGGGCGAGATTTATTAGTGTAAACTAGATGATAGCTATCACTTCGGTGCTGACAACAGCTGTGCTTGCAGGAAAAGATTAATGTACATGGAGGAGCAGTGTCTTTAGGACACCCTCTTGGATGCAGCGGTGCTCGCATTTTGGTCACCCTTATTGGTGTAAGTTTTCTCTTGAGATGTTGTCCTGTGTTGTGATCATGTGCCAGTGCCTGTTGTTTTAGGATGGGTCTTGCTTTCTAGTAGAAGCTGTTCCTCGAGTACCAAAATCCAGTGGCACTCAAAAGTAGCAATAGACATCTTTATCTACAGCCATCCATATGGCTGCTTATTTTTGGTTAAAAAAACTTTCTGCAAAATGTTCACAAATATGATCATAGCTGTAACCCGTGTGAAAAAAAAACAGTATCGTGTCAATACTTGAGATTTGCCCACTCCAATATGAGAGAACCATATCCTGTGATTTCATTTACCATCTCCTTGCTGTCTCTGGTTTCCTTTGCTCTCACTGCCATCAGATTTTTCTCAATCGTCACCATTTTGCAACATCACATCGCCAATGCACGTTTCTCATAGTTGGTAATGTAAACGAACCAATTAACCATGCTGCTGCTCCACAGGTCCTCAGGGAGAAGGGTGGCAAAATCGGGGTGGCCGGCGTCTGCAACGGTGGAGGCGGCGCATCCGCACTTGTTCTCGAGCTCGCGTAGAAGCGCAAACCAAATCCTGTAACAACCAAAATATAATATAGTGCCTGGTTGTGTTCACTGAGCATATAGTACAAGAGAAAGGTTGGCGGTGGCCTTATTTCAGGTGCTATTGTGTCAACATGTAAAATTGTTTCGTGGCAGTAGGCATGAATTTGGGGTACCCAGGAATTTGTGTTTGCAATTTTGGGCCAGTTTTCGGGATGACGTTTGTACTCCCATTTTCCACTGTAGCTATCTGGATGCTATAGTAAGCTTATAATAATTTTCGCAATAAAGCAATGTTTTGTCCACGCCGTGGAATTTCTTTTTATGTACTTGTGTAAATTTCTTCCTCCAGTCAAGGCTCAGGTTTTTTTTTCTTCCAAAACTTTAAAAGCTAGAAATAAGTTAGTTAAACAAAAACCAAAATAGCCAACTAAAAAAACACCAAAATAGTAAAAAAAAAAAAGAAGAAGAAGGGACTCGTTGGATAAGCTAGATTGTCGTAATCCACCAGTGTTGAACAGTGAAGTGCAGCAGCAGTGTTCTGGAGAGAGTAAATTACATTTCTCATCACTATTACCGCTCTCTTGATGTGCACATCCAGAGCAGTGAGGCAATCAAAATTACTGCAGTGCTTACTCCGGTATGAATCCGAATAAAAAAACCTGTGAAGACCGAATTTCTCGCGGACCCAGCTTACCTTACCATTCCTCCATGCGGCCCAGCCCAGCAGCAGCTGCTCGCAGCCCACAGCCATCAGACCTCAGCCCCTCCTCACGAATGGGAATGGCCAGAGTTTGCTTGTTCTTTAGTCCCACCTCGGCCACTCAGTGGTTTGAGAACCACCTCTTAAGTGAGCAGTGAGCTCAGTAGGCGTGCCAGAATGGAGGCACACCAAGCACACGAGCGCCGTGAGGTGACTCGTGCTGTGGTGGTTCCGTGTGCGGCATGCACACTCAGCATACAAACTCAAGGATTAATGACTGAGGCCACCGTCTAGCCAAGCACCGTCTAGTCATCTTTTTCTTTTTTTTTTACTCTGGCAATCTTTTTCTTTTCTACTCTGTTTATTTATGTGTTACAGATGTTTGATACTTTTCCAATTTAACTGTACATGGCACCTTTGACGATGATATGCGCATGTGCATGACTGTAAGTTGACTGCAAGGCCGGACAGCATTTGGTGCTGCCTACATTACTGCTCTCTGTTCACTGCAAGGTTGCTTGTATTCAGAGTATATTAGCTAGCCAAACACAGTAGTTTTTTTTAGATTGCCAAATACAGTAGTTATCACAATGGAAAAGCATCACATATCGTTTAGTATCCTCAGAAAAAAAAAAGCATATCGTTTGGTATTTGTTTTTCTTTTCAAGGGAAGATTGTCTGTAGCATGATAAAA
>NC_041382.1:18631470-18641045 GCF_002162155.2 Triticum dicoccoides
CTTCCCAACGTCGCCCGTCGACGCATCTCACCGTCCCAACGTCGCCCATCGCCGCATCTCACCGTCGTCCGACGACGCGGACGTGAAGGGCCCGACATCTGACGCCGCCCTCGCCGCCCGAACCCCGTCCGACACCGCCCTCGCCGTCGCAACGTCATCCGTCGCTGCATCTCACCGTCGCCGTCCTACGCCGGGGACGTGAAGGGCCCGACGTCTGATGCCGCCTCCGCAGCACTGTCGTCGAACGCCAGCGACGTCTACACCGCGGGCCAAGGTTTGTCATCTAAACCTAGCGGGCATGGGGCGGGCATGATGGATAGAAGTGAGGGCTAGTTCATGCATGTACTGATTTAGGGTTTAGGGTTCATCAAAACCTCCCGCCGCAGCGCCTCCTCTACGGACTAGGGCATGATTTACAGAACTAGCGTTGCTTTGGGCATGATGCATTGTACTAAACCTAACACACGATGTTTTGCAGTTCTGTGAGTTAGGCGTGTTGACATGGACGAAGAATCCACATTAGGGAGGGACGAGAATGGTACTGATAAGGTGACTAAGACCGATAACGATAATTTGAACGAGGATGATGACAACAGTGACAACGATACCGTCTCGTCATATGATATCTTACCTCTGGAGGATTTTGATAATAATGAACATCGCGCAAATAGCGACAACGTAAGTGGCGTATATTTTGTTTTTATTTTTCAATTTGCAAAGTATGGCATGGCTAACTATATATCTTTGTGTAAAAATTTACAGGAAGATGTGGATGTTGACAATGTGCAAAATAGTTGGCAGGAATCATTTGCAGATAACTTGAGCCAGGTTAGTTGTTAGATGTTGTACATCGATCAATAGTATGATTTAAATGATAGTAATTGACATATATATTTTCAAATGAATGTTGTAGGAGGAGTCAGATGGTCCTGTACTTGATCACAATGAGGGAGAGATTGATATTGAGGAGGCTCAAAGGGAGCAGAAGATGCTTGAGACGCATTGGAAGGTCATGGCTATGACCTTTCGGTCGCAAGGGGATGCATACATATTCTACAACAATCACGCCAGAGAGCACGGGTTTAGTATCAGGAAACAGAAGGTGAAACGAGGTGCTTCGGGAATGATACGGTACCGGCGGTTTCTTTGCTCCAAGGCAGGGAGAAGGTAGAGCAAGTTCATAACCATGGAGGGCCGCAAGCGCAGGCTTAGACCGGAGACTCGTTGCGACTGCGGTGCACATATGGTGGTGAAGCTGGACAGAGAACGCGACGTTTGGTTCGTCTCATCATTCATGGATGATCACAATCACGCGATGGCTCGGCCCGACGAGGTTTGTTTTTTGTGGTCACACAGACGGATTGGAGATGGCCAGAGGGCGGAGATATTGGCGATGGAAGCGGCCGGGATAAGAAAGCATATTATAATGGACAACTTCATCAGCAGATACGGTTTGTACGATAAGTGCGGGCTTATTAGGAGGGACATTTACAATCTTTGTTGCAGAGAGAAAATGAAGCTCATTGCAAAGGGTGATGCAGAGACGACAGTTGGCATTATGAGGAGCAGGAAGGAGGACCCTAAGTTTTTTTTGAGTATGTGCGTGACAAGGAAGGGCGACTGAAGAGTATGTTCTGGTGCGATGCACAGTCGCGGGGGGACTATCAGGACTACGGAGATGTGGTCGTGTTTGATAGCACGTATAAGATGAACAGATACGGTATGCCGTTCGTCCCCTTTGTCGGAGTTAACAACCACCGTTGCACCACAGTGTTTGGTTGTGCCATCATTGCTGACGAGACGGAAGGGACATACGTGTGGCTGCTGCAGACATTTATGAAGGCAAACTATCAGGTGAAGCCAAAGTCAATAATCACAGACGGTGACGCTGCAATGATCCGGGCTATTTGGATTGTCCTTTCAGATGTTTTCCATCGTCTTTGCTCCTGGCATATCGAGAAAAATATGCAAAGGCACCTGCATTACAAGTCACTGGATGAGTTCAGATCGCTCCTGTACTATGCCACCTCTCAAGCGAACTTTGAGCAGAGATGGAAAGCTTTCTATGATAAGTGGAAGACGGATAGAACCGAAGAGTGGCTTGACAGGATGTACAGGAAGAAGAGACTTTGGGCAGCTTCATATCTTTCCGATGGTTTTTTCCTTGGTATGCGAAGTAACCAGAGGAGTGAAAGCCTCAACTCCCGCCTTCACCTTCACCTGGACTATGGTATGACAATTGTTGATTTGGTGGTGCATTATGAGAACTGTATAGTTCGCCTGCGTGAGAACGAGGCGTACGATGACTGCGAGGCATTCCAGAAGGAACCACCGTCGGTTACTGAATATAAGGCCCTTGAGGAGCATGCCGCCAAAGTATTCACACCTGCTAATTTCTACATCCTGCAAGATGATTTGCATAAGATGGGTTAGCTGGAGATATTTGAGATGCTCGTGGGAATTGGGCGTCAAACATTCATGGTGATATGGAAGGATAACCACAAGTTCATGTACAATGTTGTTTATGAACCAGGTAACTCAGAACAAACTATTACATGCAGTTGTCTTAGGATGGTTCGGAAAGGGCTGCCATGCAAACACATTCTGTTTGTTCTCCATCATCTGAACTTAACTGAAATACCAAAGTGTTGTGTCCTGCATCGGTTGTCCAAACATGCGAGAGATGGGTTGCCTGTGCAGCGGAAGAGTGATATGTTTGGACGGGGTTGGTCAGGGCCATTGGAGAGAGAACGGTATAGTGCAATAACCATTAAAACCGCAGAAGCTGCTCATGTTGCAGCAAATGATCCCTTCTTGTACGACGAGTTGATGAAGTGTCTGGACAACATAATAGCGCAGAAAAAGATTTCAGAGGAGGAACTTATAGGAAGTAGAAGGTATGCTATGCTGAAGAAGGAGGCAAGTCAGGCGCAACAAGTTGAGCCTGGTATTGGTGATCCTCAGAAAGTTTCGACGAAGGGTGCACCTAAGAAGGGGCGATCGAAGGGGGGCCCCGACGTTACAAAGAATGGTAGGCCAAAAGATTTTACAGAGAAGAAAAGTGGTCCTTTGTGCAGTCTCTGTGGTCTCCCAGGTCATAACAAGGCTACATGCAGTAAGAACGAGAAGTGAGTTGCAACCTTTTTATTTTTGTTATGTTGCTATTTTGATTTTACCAACTATATTTGCTCACCCATTTCTTTATGTTTTGTTCAGGAACTGGGCGTAGAGACGCAGCTTGGTTTGTAGGAAGAATAAAAGTGGTCGCACGAGTCATGTCTGAATAACCTATGCTATTTTTATTTGCACATGTGTGCCAGAAAACTTGATTTGTACTGCTACGTGATGATTTATACTGTTATGTCTGGAATAACCTATGCTATTTTTATTCGCACATGTGTGCCAGAAAACTTGATTTGTACTGTTACGTGATGATTTGTACTGTTTCTATATGAAGTGTCGAAATTCTGTTTATTTGTACTGTTTCGAAATTCTGTTTATTTGTACTGCTTCTATATGATTCCTAGGTGCATGCATGCAAAGGTTGCCTACATTTTTTAAAATGGGTATATTATTCTGCACTTTCGTAAAAGTAAAATAATATTTTTTAAAAATATTCAGAAAAAAATATGCCCAACCACCGCAGCCGGGCCCATAGTGGGGAACAGATCATACCCAAACCAAGCCCGAAGGGGGCGACTCGGGCGGCTGATAGAGCCCACTAATGGGCCCGGCAACGGGGTCCAACGGGACTGCGGGCAGTGATAAGAGAGGAGCTCGGTGGAGGGGGCGGAGGCAGCTATTTAAGCCGCTCCTCGCCCGCCCCCGCTTCCGAGGTGGGACTAAACAGTGAGTTCAGCAGCGCGCGGGGGAGGGGAGTGGGCGTGGGCCGGGGAAGGGGCCGAGTGGCGGCGTGCCTTCATTGGGCTGAACTGGGCCGGCCCGAGACAGTGCAAATTAGGCCTCCTGAGCCTTGCGGCGACCACGTGCAGTGTGGGGCGCGATGGGGGCACCATTTTTAGTACCACCTCGGAAGCCGGGGGCGCGAGGAGCGGCTTAAATAGCTGCCTCCGCCCCCTCCACCGAGCTCCTCTCTTATCACTGCCCGCAGCCCCGTTGGACCCCGTTGCCGGGCCCATTAGTGGGCTCTATCAGCCGCCCGAGTCGCCCCCTTCGGGCTTGATTTGGGTATGATCTGTTCCCCACTATGTGCCCGGCTGCTGTGGTTGGGCATATTTTTTTTCTGAATATTTTTAAAAAATATTATTTTACTTTTACGAAAGTGCAGAACAATATACCCATTTAAAAAAATATAGGCAACCTTTTGCATGCACGTCTTTGCGTGGGTATCCCCGGCTCGCCGGCACGCGAGTATGTGGGTATGTACATGTATGTTGACACTCGGATACGTTGTACGCACACGTACCTACTGGTCACAATGACTCTTTGCATGCATGCACTTAGGAATATCGTAGGCAGGTGCTAATCTGAACAATTAGTGCATGTCAAGGTGCACTAGTCTGTGCCTGTGTGCGTTTTCCCATGTTAAAGCTAATCTGGACTAGGTTTGTACGTGCATGCATGGCACTGTGCTTTTCATTTTTGCCGGCAACGAAGAACATGTCTTTGGCCAATCGGAAGACGTAAACATCACACTACAAAATACAAAACAATATAAAAAAGCAGTGCCAGGCCGGCCACGGCGGCGTAAACATCACACTATATAACAAGTTGAAATATCATCACCCACAATGATGCAAATAAGAGTGTCACCGACAATGATGCAAATAAAAGTGACATTGAAAAATAGATATTGTAGCAAATACCGACCACGGCACATTTATTTAGTTGCGGAACATGCTAAACCATGCCGCATTACAATATAGAGATGTCTTAATATGAAAATTGTATCAAGTACCGACAACGGCACGTTTATTTAGTGGAGATAATAGCCAACACCCCATCCTCCGACTCATTTCTTTTTCATGATCTTGAGGATCTTCTCTTTCACTACTTCCTTCGTGTTGCATTCTGAAAAAAGTATTTCAGCTAGAATGCGTCTCCTTGAAGCATTAACCTCATCTTGATCGAACTCAAATGTCCAATCATCTCCGTCCCAGTTTTGAACGCATTTCACCACGAAAAGACCACAAGAGACTCTGCAAGAAACCACAAGTCAATTATTGATGAATCATACAAGTACATACTAATTCAACATTTGCAACATACCCGTCTGTTTGTGATGGCATATCGTACTCCTTTATTGGCCAGGAAGATACGTCAGGATGTTTCGTTCCAATAAGAGCATTCACCTCGTTTGTATCATTGGCTATTTCTGCCCTCTGAAATAAAAATGACAAATCCATATGAAGTACGTTTCGAATAACTATATATTGTTTTATGTAACGTTGTAAGCTTACCAGCTTAGCAATCTTTGCAAGAACTCTTTTGCTGCATTTACCAGTAGAGTTTAAAACTTGAAACTCTTTTTTCTTGTTGTGCATAAGAACTGTTATCCAATGACTTTCGTCCACATGAAAAGGAAAGTATGCCTACAACAAAGTTTATTCATATTGGTGTACACACAGATGTACTACGAATGGTCATACTAAACTGAAGTACCTTATCTGTGATGAAATACTCTTCAGTAACTCTAGACACCATTTTAGATTGCTTTGTGAAATGATCCATAAAATGCCTCTTAGAGTTGTTAACCTTTCCATCAGCACGAAGAATAAGCCAGTGGGACACCCAAGATGATAATATATGACGGTCAGCACGAGGATTATGGGTCTGCATATGGTTGCAATAACTATTGATGACCTACAAAATAACATAACAACAATACGCCTATTAGATAATTTATGTAAATGACATGTACAACTTAATAAATTATTGCTAATACTTACACTGCCATGCAACCACTTTTTCGAAATGATGGCTTCAAGCATTTCAGGTGTACATGTTTCCCCACCAATTCCCATCATGTGC
Organism: Triticum dicoccoides; assembly: GCF_002162155.2. Taxonomy (NCBI): domain Eukaryota; kingdom Viridiplantae; phylum Streptophyta; class Magnoliopsida; order Poales; family Poaceae; genus Triticum; species Triticum dicoccoides. The sequence goes on from NC_041382.1 coordinate 18,637,462, forward strand.
ACGACAATTTTGCTGCAAAGCTTCGAGTCTGCCAGTGTCCGGATATAAACCTTCGCGGCCTCTATGTGATCCTTATTAATGTAATCAGTATTAATCATAGCAGCTCTTATACCAAACAGACCTAAAATAATAAGAAACAATGAGTTAATAAAGTGTGCATGCAAGGACAGAAGTATGTTGCAAGAATAAATTACCTAGCACTTACTTTTCTTTGCATGTTTACGTCCACCGTTCTGAAGAAAAGGTGAAAGACAATATTTTGACCGTTTCCTCTTGCGTTTCCCATCATTCTCCTTCCCATCATTCTCCTTTTCATCATTCTCCTTCCCATCATTCTCCTGAGTGCCATTTTCTTTCGCATTTTTAATACGGGTGTTCAGACTTTCCATACTAAATTCCTCAGATTTATCGGCGCTAGATCCATCTGACACTTCATTCATATTCTTGGGGGTTGAAGTAATAGCTGGAAAGTCATTCGTGTCTACCGTCGCAAGAGATGGGTTGGGAGAATTACCATTATCCTCAATAACGAAGGGGTCGCCTTCATCTCCTGTACCAGGTGTGTTGTGATGCACACCTTTCTCACGCGCCAATTTATTCCCGCTCCCAGTGGTGAAGGATGCGTCCACCCTGTTGTCCATATCTTCTTTTGCAGGAGTTGATTGTACATCTGGCCAATATTTTGATGGACCATACTTCCCCACCCAGTCTTCACTATGCTCCACATACTCAATGTCATCATCAGACCCCTTGTTTGGCTTGAAGACAAGACCTTTCTTCTCCAGCTTCTCCACTACTATCTGCAATGACACATTAATTGCATTAACTACATGCATAAATTATGAATAATCCAATGTAAACTGAAGTACACATCACTCATATTACCTCAGCACATTTTTGAGGGAGAAGTCTAATTTCTTTTTGCATATCTTTGATGCATTTCATCACCTGATCTAATGTACTATCCCTGCTCGATGAAGCCTCATCTCTATTATCTTTCTTTTTTTGGGCATGATCTTCCTGCTCTAATTCTTGCTGCAATTCTTCCTCCGCCTTCCTTCCTTGTTGAGCAATTAATGTCTGTCTGTACTTCTCACTTATCACGTCATCAATCTGTAACAGGTAAAATCAATTAAAATTTCTCAACATATAAATATTAACTTAAGTGCATGTAGTACGAAATAGTAACACATAAATAGTAACTTACCATCCCATTACCACGGTCGTATGCCGTGTCGTACGCGTCACGCTTCATAGCCTCAACTTCTGACCAATTAAGCATCAATGGATACTCATTAGCTAATGGATCAAATGCCTCATCATCCAGTGGCTGCACTTTCTCCCAAAACATGTACTGCATGAACATGAAGTATATTAGCAAAAAAAAATCACAAACTATAGTTCGAAAGAAACAAATATAACATAAGATTTACCTGTAGGAGGGCAAGGTTTCCGATCGGCCAAGTAAATTTTGTAAGATCTGATAAGGTCTTAGTGATGCCTTCCACGCAAACGCGTAACGTAAACGCGTTCCAATTATATGCTTTGATGGCCTCCACATCGTGCACTAACTTGTAATAAGCATTAGGAACTTCTATCGTGGACTGCGGTGCAAGAACCGTGCCTAGAAGAATCAGAACAATTCTACGCAGGAAATCATCATCGTATGTGCCACTGGCAACGATGTTCTCAATCAGGTCGTCTATCATCATTTCCCCCGTATTGGAATCTAAAAAGCGACTAGGCACCTTCACCTTCGCCTTTAATCCCCCTTTTCCTAGCGCTTTCATGGCATCTTTGCCCTTGTTCTGTAGCCCGAAAATGTCAAACACATCTTCGGTGCGCAATGATATCACACCATTTTTTGATGGCATGATGAACCTTTTTCTGTCCAACGAATACGATTTAATAATGAACTTGAGCAAACATTTGCGCATGAGCACACTAGGTATCATCAGCATTTTTCCAAGACTAGTGCTTGCAAAACGCTTTTTCTGCCTAGAGTTTAGTTTCTTGACCAAGAGACACCACTTCTGAACCGAACAAAAAATCTCTCCGTACTCCACCGTCGCTAGGAATAGGAGCAAAAATAATGTTAGCTACTTTATATGGGCACATGATAAACATGATGAATGCATAGTACCTTGTGCCATGGGATTAGGGCCGGCCCTGGGGGATGACGACGCGGTGGCGTTGGTGGCAGATGGCGTCGGTCGCAACCTGTAAATAAATTTCATAGGTATATAAGCTCATTCACATTACACATTCCAAGGTGCAAGTTAGGGTGTGTTTAGGAGCAAAGTAATTTTAAAGTTTTTTTAGAAACACTATGATTTCTAAAAAAATCTTTGGTATGTAATACTTTGAGGTGTTTGGACTAGAACAGGTACGTGTGGTTTAAGATGCCATACTATTTTTTATACCATGGTTTTTCTGCTGTATATACCTAGAAAAACTGAATTAGAATCAGCTGTCATGCATGCATAATTATGACCAAAACTATAGCAAAACTACACTATAGCCAAACACTTAGGTGGTTTTCACAAAACTAAGAAAAACTATGATATATACAGTGCATGTATCAGCCACTCATGCATGCATGTATTTACGCAGTACTTAGTGCACTAACTTAATGAGTGGCACATGCAGCACGCTCTCAATCAACTAACAAACTCTAACTACACACTGTACTGATCTAGGACAAAAAAATTCTACAAACAAGGTTATACATGATAAAGCACATGAAACATGCAAGTAAGTCCGAATCTGTGTTCACCAACTTGGGGGGCGTCGGCGTTACGTGGCAACGGGGGCGACGGCGTCGGCCGCAGATGGCGTCGGGGCAGATCGTGCTGGGGCAGTCGCTCTGTGGTGCGTCGGCGTGAGCTGGCGTCGGTGGCAGATGGCGTCAGGGCCGTCGCGGGCGTTGGGGCGGTGTCGGCGTGACTTGGCGTCGGGGGAGGCGATAGTGGAGGCGGCGTCGGGGGCGGCGTCGGCCGCAGATGACGTTGGGGGAGGCGATCGTGGAGGTGGTGTGAGGTGGCGTCGGGGGCGGCGTTTGCCCTAGATGGCGTCGGGAGAGGCGATCGTGGAGGCATGGAGGCGGCGTGGACACTGGAGATCGTGGAGGCGTGGAGGCGGCTTTGACCCCCGATGGATATGCATGTACGCGGGTTTATCCATTTTTTTCTACGAACCCATTCATTAGTTTTTCCCCAATTATTAGTTGCGTCTGTTTTTTAAAACAACCATTATCGAAAATACATTGATTGATAGATAATTTTTTTTGACTCCGCCAAATGGCACGAAACTTTTTCCACACGTTGGCATTACCCTCGACATCACCCACGCCAGTTTGCATATTTTTCCGACGGTCGATGCATTTCATAGGATTTTTCCCGTGAAAATGCCCTAAAACACTGCCCTGACGTGACACAACGTTCGTTTTGTGTCCATTTTCGTTCCAACCTTGCGTGGGGCCCTACGTAGGCCGTGCCCGCATATCCGCCCACTTTGGTGCAATTGCATGCATGCAATCACGTACCCCCAGTGCAACGAGCTTCTTTTCGGTCTACCTGAGGGGG
>NC_041382.1:18642337-18657075 GCF_002162155.2 Triticum dicoccoides
TGACCACATGTACGCACACTTTGGTGCAATTGCATGCATGCGATCACGTGGACCTTTTGCAACGAGCCCGGTTTCGGTGTACCGGAGGGGCGGTTCCCAACTATGATTTTTATTTTACTCCGCCGAATGGCACGAGACTTTTTCCACACGTTGGCATCACCGTCGACAGCACCCACGCCGATTTGCATATTTTTTCGATGCTCGATGCATTTCCTAGGATTTTCCCGGTGAAAATGCCCTAAAACACTGCCCGGACGTGATGCAACGTTCGTTTGGTGCATTAGTACGCAGTTTCAAAATTCTGTTTATTTTGTTTGCTGTCGTTTCATGATGATGATGCCATTGTATGTGTTATACTACCTGGGTTGACCGATGTGGTGAAAAAACGCACCCGTCCATGTTATTGTCTCATGCCATTTTTTCCCGTGTTATTGTCTCATGCATGTTTTTATATACACGCCGCCACAAACCCACGCATGACAGCAGATCCAATCCACAAAATCGCACCTACCTCGTATCCCAGCCAACCAGCGCCTCCCTCGGATCCCGCCGCCACGGACGCACCGAATCTCACCTACCGCAGATCCCAACTGGCCAACTAGCGCCTCCCTAGGACCCCGCCACCACGCACCCCGCACCCACCGACTTTGACCCACCCCACCGCATCCTCCTCGATCTCCCCGCCCAATGCACGCCTCCAACACGCCCACACAAAAAATTTGCCCCGCGCGGGCGAGGGGAGGGGGGCGTGGGCCGTGGGAGGGGGCGAGTGCCGCCTTGCCTCTATGGGCCAAACTGGGCCGACCGGTGACAGCGTAGAAAACGGCCTCCTGAGCCCTGCGGCGCCCGCGTGCACTGAGGGGCGAGTTGCAACGCCATATTTAGTCCCACCTCGGAAGCGGGGTGGCGCGAGGAGCGACTTAAATAGCTTCCTCTGCCCCCCATTTCGAACTCCTCTAATCTAACTCCTCAGTGTCCCGTTGGACCCCGTTTCTATGCCTGTTAGTGGGCTCAATCAGCCGCGCGAGTCGCCTTCGGGCTTGATTTGGGTAGCTTCTGTGAGCTACTATGGGCTCAGCATCGGTGGTTGGTTTTTTTTATGTTGCTCAAATTTTTTGCCGGTATTTTATGTGTTTACTTCACCTTTTAACAATATCAATGGAAATATCTGTTTACTTAACCTTTCCGGTTGTATCACATACAACCTTTCCTCAAGAAAATCGTTGAGGAAACAATGTTTTGACATCCTATCTGCAAAATTTCATAAATAGTGCAGTAATCGCTAATATAATTCCAACAGACTCTTAGCATCGCTACGAGTGAGAAAGTCTCATCGTAGTCAACTCCTTGAACTTGTCGGAAAACATCTTAACGAAAAGTCGAGCTTTCTTAATGGTGATACTAACCATCATTGTCCGTCTTCCTTTTAAAATCCATATGTACCTAACAGCCTTACGACCATCAAGTAGTTCTTCCAAAGTCTACACTTTGTTTTCACATATGGATCCTCTCTCGGATTATATGGCCTCGAGCCATTTTGGAATCCAGGCCCACCATCGCTTCTCCATAGCTCGTAGGTTCATTGTTGTCTAGCAACATGACTTCCAAGACAGGATTACGTACCACTCTGAAGTAGTACGCATCCTTGTCATCCCACGAGGTTTGGTAGTGACTTGATCTGAAGTTTCATGATCACTATCATAAGCTTCCACTTCAATTGCTGTAGGTGCCACAGGAACAACTCCCTGTGCCCTCCCACACACTAGTTGAAGAGACGGTTCAATAACCTCATCAAGTCTCCACCATCCTCCCACTCAATTCTTTCGAGAGAAACTTTTCCTCGAGAAAGGACCCGATTATAGAAACAATCCCTTATTGCTTTCGGATCTGAGACAGGAGGTATACCCAACTGTTTTACGTGTCCTATGAAGATGCATTTATCCGCTTTGGGTTCGAGCTTATCAGCCTGAAACTTTTTCACATAAGCGTCGCAGCCCCAAACTTTTAAGAAATGACAGCTTAGGTTTCTCTAAACCATAGTTCATACGGTGTCATCTCATCGGAATTATGTGGTGCCCTATTTAAAGTGAACGTGGTTGTCTCTAATGCCTAACCCATAAACTATCGTGGTAATTCGATAAGAGACATCATGGTATGCATCATATCCAATAGGGTGCAGTTATGATGTTCGGACACACCATCACACTATGGTGTTCCAGGCTGTATTAGTTGTGAAACAATTTCCACAATGTCTTAATTCTGTGCCAAACTCGTAATTCAGATATTCATCTCTATGATCATATCGACGATCTTTCAACTTCACCCTGAAATTACTTGAACCTTTCAATAATTCAGACTCGTGATTTATCAAGTAAATGTACTCAACATCTACTCAAATCATCTGTGAAGTAAGAACATAACGATATCCACTACACGCCTCAGCACTCATTGGACTGCACACATCAAAATATATTACTTCCAACAAGTTGCTTTTTAGTACCATTTTACTGAAAACGAGGCTTTCAGTCATCTTGCCCATGTGGTATGATTTGCATGTCTCAAGTGATTCAAAATCAAGTGAGTCCAAACGGTCCATTTGCATGGAGTTTCTTCATGCATATACACCAATAGTCATGGTTCGCATGTCTCAAACTTTTCAAAAACGAGTGACCCCAAAGATCCATCAACATGGAGCTTCTTCATGCGTTTTATACCGATATGACTTACGTGGCAGTGCCACAAGTAGGTGGTACTATCATTACTATCTTATATCTTTTGGCATGAACATGTGTATCACTACAATCGAGATTCAATAAACCATTCATTTTAGGTGCAAGACCATTGAAGGTATTATTCAAATAAACAGAGTAACCATTATTCTCCTTAAATGAATAACCGTATTGCGGTAGACATAATCCAATCATGTCTGTGCTCAACGCAAACACCAATCTCGATGGTAGAGGGAGCGTGCGATGCTTGATCACATCAAGCTTCGAAAAACTTCCAACACATATTGCCAGCTCACCTTTAGCTAGTCTCCGTTTACTCCGCAGCCTTTTATTTCGAGTTTACTAACATTTAGCAACCGAACCGGTATCTAATACCATGGTGCTACTAGGAGTACTAGTAAAGTACACATTAACACAATGTATATCCAATATACTTCTATCGACATTGCCAGCCTTCTCATCTACCAAGTATCTAGGGTAATTCTGCTCCAGTGGCTGTTCCCCTTATTACAGAAGCACTTAGTCTCGGGTTTGGGTTCAACCTTGGGTTTCTTCACTAGAGCAGCAGCTGATTTGCCATTTCATGAAGTATCCCTTTTTGCCCTTGCCCTTCTTGAAACTAGTGGTTTCACCAACCATCAACAATTGATGCTCCTTCTTGATTTCTACTTTTGTGGTGTCAGTCATCGCGAATATCTCAAGGATCATCATATATGTCCCTGATATATCATAGTTCATCATGAAGCTCTAGCAGCTTGGTGGTAATGAGTTCGGAGAAACATCACTATCTCATCTGGAAGATCAACTCCCACTCGATTCAAATGATTGTTGTACCAGACAATTTGAGCACAAGCTCAACAATTGAGCTTTTCTCCCTTAGTTTGCAGGCTAAGAAAATCGTCGGAGGTCTTATACCTCTTGACGTGGGCACAAGCCTGAAATTCCAATTTCAGCCCTCGAAACATCACATATGTTTCGCGACGTTTCAAAACGTCTTCGGTGCCTCAACTCTAAACCGTTTAACTGAAATATCACGTAGTTATCAAAATGTGTATGTCAGATGTTCGCAACATCCACACACGACGTTCGAGATTCAGCACACTGAGCGGTGCAGTAAGGACATAAGCCTTCTATGAAGCAATGAGGACAATCCTCAGTTTACGGACCTAGTCCGCATAATTGCTACTATCATCTTTCAACTAAATTTTCTCTAGGAACATATCTAAATAGTAGAACTGAAGCGCGACCTACGACATAATTTGCGAAGACCTTTTGACTATGTTCAGGATAATTAAGTTCATCTTATGAACTCCCACTCAGATAGACATCCCTCTAGTCATCTAAGTGATTACATGATTCGAGTCAACTAGGCCATGTCCGATCATCACGTGAGACGGACTAGTCATCATCGGTGAACATCTTCATGTTGATCGTATCTACCATACGACTCATGCTCGACCTTTCGGTCTCTTGTGTTCTGAGGCCATGTCTGTACATGCTAGGCTCGTCAAGTCAACCTAAGTGTTTCGTATGTGTAAATCTGGCTTACACCCGTTGTATGTGAACGTAAGAATCTATCACACCCGATCATCACGTGGTGCTTCGAAACGACGAACTTTCGCAACGGTGCACAGTTAGGGGGAACACTTTCTTGAAATTTTAATGAGGGATCATCTTATTTACTACCGTCGTTCTAAGCAAATAAGATGTATAAACATGATAAACATCACATGCAATCAAATAGTGACATGATATGGCCATCATCACTTTGCTCCTTTTGATCTCCATCTTCGGGGCTCCATGATCATCATCGTCACCGGCATGACACCATGATCTCCATCATCGTGTCTTCATGAAGTTGTCTCGCCAACTATTACTTCTACTACTACAGCTAACGGTTAGCAATAAAGTAAAGCAATTACATGGCGTTTATGTTGACACGCAGGTCATAAATAAATTAAGACAACTCCTATGGCTCCTGCCGGTTGTCATACTCATCGACATGCAAGTCGTGATTCCTATTACAAGAACATGATCAATCTCATACATCACATATCGTTCATCACATTCTTATTGGCCATATCACATCACATAGCATACCCTGCAAAAACAAGTTAGACGTCCTCTAATTATTGTTTGCATGTTTTACGTGGCTGCTATGGGTTTCTAGCAAGAACGGTTTTACCTACGCAAAAACCACAACGTGATATGCCAATTGCTATTTACCCTTCATAAGGACCCTTTTCATCGAATCCGATCCGACTAAAGTGGGAGAGACAGACACCCGCTAGCCACCTTATGCAACTAGTGCATGTCAGTCGGTGGAACCAGTCTCACGTAAGAGTACGTGTAAGGTCGGTCCGGGCCGCTTCATCCCACAATGCCACCGAATCAAGATTGGACTAGTAAAGGTAAGCATATTGAACAAAATCAACGCCCACAACTACTTTGTGTTCTACTCGTGCATAGAAACTACGCATAGACCTAGCTCTGATACCACTATTGGGAAACGTAGTAGAAATTCAAAAAATTTCCTACGTGTCACCAAGATCTATCTATGGAGAAACCAGCAACGAGGGGAAGGAGAGTGCATCTACATACCCTTGTAGATCGCTAAGTGGAAGCGTTCAAGAGAACGGGGTTGAAGGAGTCGTACTTGTCGTGATCCAAATCACCAGAGATCCTAGTGCCGAACGGACGGCACCTCCGCGTTCAACACACGTACAGCCCGATGACGTCTCCCATGCCTTGATCCAGCAAGGAGAGAGGGAGAGGTTGAGGAAGACTCCATCCAGCAGCAGCACAACGGCGTGGTGGTGGTGGAGGAGCGTGGTACTCCAGCAGGGCTTCGCCAAGCACTGCAAGAGACGAGGAGGGAGAGGGGTAGGGCTGCGCCAAGAAGGAGAGGAACTCGTGTGTCTTGGGCAGCCCCAACCTCAAGTATATATAGGGGGAGGGGAGGGGCTGCGCCCCCACCTAGGGTTCCCTCCTTAGGGGTGGCGGCAGCCCCCAGATCCCATCTGGGTGGTGGCCAGGTGGAGGGGAGAGGGAGGCGCACCAGGTATGGGCCCTAAGGCCCATCTGCCCTTAGGGTTTGCCCCCCTTCCTCCCCTTAGGCGCCTTGGGCCCTTGTGGGGGGGGGGGGCGCACCAGCCCACCTGGGGCTGGTCCCCTCCCACACTTGGCCCATGCATCCCTCCGGGGCTTGTGGCCCCACTTGGTGGACCCCCGGGACCCTCCCGGTGGTCCTGGTACGTTACCGATAAACCCCGAAACTTTTCCGGTGACCAAAACATGACTTCCCATATATAAATCTTTACCTCCGGACCATTCCGAAACTCCTCGTGACATCCTGGATCTCATCCGGGACTCCAAACAACATTCGGTAACCACGTATATCTATTCCTTATAACCCTAGCGTCATCAAACCTTAAGTGTGTAGACCCTACGGGTTCGGGAACCATGCAGACATGACCGAGATAACTCTCCGGTCAATAACCAACAACGGGATCTGGATACCCATGTTGGCTCCCACATGTTCCACGATGATCTCATCAGATGAACCACGATGTCAAGGACTTAATCAATCCCGTATACAATTCCCTTTGTCTAGCGGTACGATACTTGCCCGAGATTCGATCGTCGGTATCCCGATACCTTGTTCAATCTCGTTACCGGCAAGTCTCTTTACTCCTTCCGTAACACATCATCCCGTGATCAACTCCTTGATCACATTGTGCACATTATGATGATGTCCTACCGAGTGGGCCCAGAGATACCTCTCCGTTTACACGGAGTGACAAATCCCAGTCTCGATTCGTGTCAACCCAACAGACACTTTCAGAGATACCCGTAGTGCACCTTTATAGCCACCCAGTTACATTGTGACGTTTGGCACACCCAAAATATTCCTACGGTATCCGGGAGTTGCACAATCTCATGGTCTAAGGAAATGATACTTGACATTAGAAAAAGCTTTAGCATGCGAACTACACGATCTTGTGCTATGCTTAGGATTGGGTCTTGTCCATCACATCATTCTTCTAATGATGTGATCCCGTTATCAATGACATCCAATGTCCATGGTAAGGAAACCGTAACCATCTATTGATCAACGAGCTAGTCAACTAGAGGCTTACTAGGGACATGGTGTTGTCTATGTATCCACACATGTATCTGAGTTTCCTATCAATACAATTCTAGCATGGATAATAAACGATTATCATGAACAAGGAAATATAATAATAACCAATTTATTATTGCCTCTAGGGCATATTTCCAACAGTCTCCCACTTGCACTAGAGTCAATAATCCAGTTCACATCGATATGTGATTAACACTCAAGGTCACATCCCCATGTGACTAACACCCAAAGAGTTCTGGGTTTGATCATGTTATGCTTGTGAGAGAGGTTTCAGTTAACGGGTCTGCAACATTCAGATCCGTATGTACTTCGCAAATCTCTATGTCATCTTGTAGATGCAACTACTACGCTACATTTGGAGCCATTTCAAATAACTGTTCTACTTGGAGCTATTCTAAATTGTTGCTCCATTATACGTATCCGGTATCTCTACTCAGAGCTATCCGGATAGGTGTTAAGCTTGCATCGACGTAACTCTTTACGTCGAACTCTTTATCACCTCCATAACCGAGAAACATATCCTTATTCCTCTAAGGATAATTTAGACCGCTATCTGGTGATCTACTCCTAGATCACCTTTGTACCCTCTTGCCAAATATGTGGCAAGGCACACATCAGGTGTGGTACTCAGTATGGCATACCGTATAGAGCCTATGACAAAAGCATAGGGGACGACCTTCGTCCTTCCTCTTTCTTCTGCCGTGGTCGAGCTTTAAGTCTTAACTTCATACCTTAAAACTCAGGCAAGAACTCCTTCTTTGACTGATCCATCTTGAACACCTTCAAGATCATGTCAAGGTATGTGCTCATTTGAAAGTACCATTAAGCGTTTTGATCTATCCTTATAGATCTTGATGCTCAATGTTCAAGTAGCTTAATCCAGGCTTTCCATTGAAAAACACTTTCCAGATAACCCTATATGCTTTCCAGAAATTCTACGTCATTTCTGATCAACAATATGTCAACAACATATATTCATCAGAGATTCTATAGTGCTCCCACTCACTTCTTTGGAAATACAAGTTTCTCATAAACTTTGTATACACCCAAAACTTTGATCATCTCATCAAAGCATACATTCCAACTCCGAGATGCTTACTCCAGTCCTTAGAAGGATTGCTGGAGCTTTGCATACTTATTAGCATCTTTCAGGATTGACAAAACCTTCCGGTTGTATCACATACAACCTTTCCTCAAGAAAATCGTTGAGGAAACAATGTTTTGACATCCCATCTGCAAGATTTCATAAATAGTGCAGTAATCGCTAATATAATTCCAACAGACTCTTAGCATCGCTACGAGTGAGAAAGTCTCATCGTAGTCAACTCCTTGAACTTGTCGGAAAATATCTTAACGACAAGTCGAGCTTTCTTAATGGTGATACTAACCATCATTGTCCGTCTTCCTTTTAAAATCCATATGTACCTAACAGCCTTACGACCATCAAGTAGTTCTTCCAAAGTCTACACTTTGTTTTCATATATTGATCCTCTCTCGGATTATATGGCCTCGAGCCATTTTGGAATCCAGGCCCACCATCGCTTCTCCATAGCTCGTAGGTTCATTGTTGTCTATCAACATGACTTCCAAGACAGGATTACGTACCACTCTGAAGTAGTACGCATCCTTGTCATCCCACGAGGTTTGGTAGTGACTTGATCTGAAGTTTCATGATCACTATCATAAGCTTCCACTTCAATTGCTGTAGGTGCCACAGGAACAACTCCATGTGCCCTCCCACACACTAGTTGAAGAGACGGTTCAATAACCTCATCAAGTCTCCACCATCCTCCCACTCAATTCTTTCGAGAGAAACTTTTCCTCGAGAAAGGACCCGATTATAGAAACAATCCTTTATTGCTTTCGGATCTGAGACAGGAGGTATACCCAACTGTTTTGGGTGTTCTATGAAGATGCATTTATCCGCTTTGGGTTCGAGCTTATCAGCCTGAAACTTTTTCACATAAGCGTCGCAGCCCCAAACTTTTAAGAAATGACAGCTTAGGTTTCTCTAAACCATAGTTCATACGGTGTCATCTCATCGGAATTACGTGGTGCCCTATTTAAAGTGAACGTGGTTGTCTCTAATGCCTAACCCATAAACTATCGTGCTAATTCGATAAGAGACATCATGGTATGCATCATATCCAATAGGGTGCAGTTATGATGTTCGGACACACCATCACACTATGGTGTTCCAGGCTGCATTAGTTGTGAAACAATTTCCACAATGTCTTAATTTTGTGCCAAACTCGTAATTCAGATATTCATCTCTATGATCATATCGACGATCTTTCAACTTCACCCTGAAATTACTTGAACCTTTCAATAATTCAGACTCGTGATTTATCAAGTAAATGTACTCAACATCTACTCAAATCATCTATGAAGTAAGAACATAACGATATCCACTACACGCCTCAGCACTCATTGGACTGCACACATCAAAATGTATTACTTCCAACAAGTTGCTTTCTAGTTCCATTTTACTGAAAACGAGGCTTTCAGTCATCTTGCCCATGTGGTATGATTTGCATGTCTCAAGTGATTCAAAATCAAGTGAGTCCAAACGGTCCATTTGCATGGAGTTTCTTCATGCATATACACCAATAGTCATGGTTCGCATGTCTCAAACTTTTCAAAAACGAGTGACCCCAAAGATCCATCAACATGGAGCTTCTTCATGCGTTTTATACCGATATGACTTACGTGGCAGTGCCACAAGTAGGTGGTACTATCATTACTATCTTATATCTTTTGGCATGAACATGTGTATCACTACGATCGAGATTCAATAAACCATTCATTTTAGGTGCAAGACCATTGAAGGTATTATTCAAATAAACAGAGTAACCATTATTCTCCTTAAATGAATAACCGTATTGCGATAGACATAATCCAATCATGTCTATGCTCAACGCAAACACCAATCTCGATGGTAGAGGGAGCGTGCGATGCTTGATCACATCAAGCTTCGAAAAACTTCCAACACATATTGCCAGCTCACCTTTAGCTAGTCTCCGTTTACTCCGCAGCCTTTTATTTCGACTTTACTAACATTTAGCAACCGAACCGGTATCTAATACCATGGTGCTACTAGGAGTACTAGTAAAGTACACATTAACACAATGTATATCCAATATACTTCTATCGACATTGCCAGCCTTCTCATCTACCAAGTATCTAGGGTAATTCTGCTCCAGTGGCTGTTCCCCTTATTACAGAAGCACTTAGTCTCGGGTTTGGGTTCAACCTTGGGTTTCTTCAATAGAGCAGCAGCTGATTTGCCGTTTCATGAAGTATCCCTTTTTGCCCTTGCCCTTCTTGAAACTAGTGGTTTCACCAACCATCAACAATTGATGCTCCTTCTTGATTTCTACTTTTGTGGTGTCAGTCGTCGCGAATATCTCAAGGATCATCATATATGTCCCTGATATATCATAGTTCATCATGAAGCTCTAGCAGCTTGGTGGTAATGAGTTCGGAGAAACATCACTATCTCATCTGGAAGATCAACTCCCACTCGATTCAAATGATTGTTGTACTCAGACAATCTAAGCACAAGCTCAATAATTGAGCTTTTCTCCCTTAGTTTGCAGGCTAAGAAAATCGTCGGAGGTCTTATACCTCTTGACGTGGGCACAAGCCTGAAATTCCAATTTCAGCCCTCGAAACATCTCATATGTTTCGCGACGTTTCAAAACGTCTTCGGTGCCTCAACTCTAAACCGTTTAACTGAACTATCACGTAGTTATCAAAATGTGTATGTCAGATGTTCGCAACATCCACACACGACGTTCGAGGTTCAGCATACTGAGCAGTGCATTAAGGACATAAGCCTTCTATGAAGCAATGAGGACAATCCTCAGTTTACAGACCTAGCCCGCATAATTGTTACTATCATCTTTCAACTAAATTTTCTCTAGGAACATATCTAAATAGTAGAACTAAAGCGCGAGCTACGACATAATTTGCGAAGACCTTTTGACTATGTTCAGGATAATTAAGTTCATCTTATGAACTCCCACTCAGATAGACATCCCTCTAGTCATCTAAGTGATTACATGATCCGAGTCAACTAGGCCGTGTCCGATCATCACGTGAGACGGACTAGTCATCATCGGTGAACATCTTCATGTTGATCGTATCTACCATACGACTCATGCTCGAACTTTCGGTCTCTTGTGTTCCGAGGCCATGTCTGTACATGCTAGGCTCGTCAAGTCAACCTAAGTGTTTCGCATGTGTAAATCTGGCTTACACCCGTTGTATGTGAACGTAAGAATCTATCACACCCGATCATCACGTGGTGCTTCGAAACGACGAACTTTCACAATGGTGCACAGTTAGGGGGAACACTTTCTTGAAATTTTAATGAGGGATCATCTTATTTACTACCGTCGTTCTAAGCAAATAAGATGTATAAACATGATAAACATCACATGCAATCAAATAGTGACATGATATGGCCATCATCACTTTGCTCCTTTTGATCTCCATCTTCGGGGCTCCATGATCATCATCGTCACCGGCATGACACCATGATCTCCATTATCATGATCTCCATCATCGTGTCTTCATGAAGTTGTCTCGCCAACTATTACTTCTACTACTACAGCTAACGGTTAGCAATAAAGTAAAGCAATTACATGACGTTTATGTTGACACGCAGGTCATAAATAAATTAAGACAACTCCTATGGCTCCTGCCGGTTGTCATACTCATCGACATGCAAGTCGTGATTCCTATTACAAGAACATGATCAATCTCATACATCACATATCATTCATCACATTCTTATTGGCCATATCACATCACATAGCATACCCTACAAAAACAAGTTAGACGTCCTCTAATTGTTGTTTGCATGTTTTACGTGGCTGCTATGGGTTTCTAGCAAGAACGTTTCTTACCTACGCAAAAACCACAACGTGATATGCCAATTGCTATTTACCCTTCATAAGGACCCTTTTCATCGAATCCGATCCGACTAAAGTGGGAGAGACAGACACCCGCTAGCCACCTTATGCAACTAGTGCATGTCAGTCGGTGGAACCAGTCTCACGTAAGAGTACGTGCAAGGTTGGTCCGGGCCGCTTCATCCCACAATGCCGCCAAATCAAGATTGGACTAGTAACGGTAAGTATATTGAACAAAATCAACGCCCACAACTACTTTGTGTTCCACTCGTGCATAGAAACTATGCATAGACCTATCTCTGATACCACTGTTGGGAAACGTAGCAGAAATTCAAAAAAATTCCTACATGTCACCAAGATCTATCTATGGAGAAACCAGCAACGAGGGGAAGGAGAGTGCATCTACATACCCTTGTAGATCGCTAAGCGGAAGCGTTCAAGAGAACAGGGTTGGAGGAGTCGTACTCGTCGTGATCCAAATCACCGGAGATCCTAGTGCCGAACGGACGGCACCTCCGCGTTCAACACACGTACAGCCCGGTGACGTCTCCCATGCCTTGATCCAGCAAGGAGAGAGGGAGAGGTTGAGGAAGACTCCATCCAGCAGCAGCACAACGGTGTGGTGGTGGTGGAGGAGCGTGGTACTCCAGCAGGGCTTCGCCAAGCACCGCAAGAGACGAGGAGGGAGAGGGGTAGGGCTGCGCCAAGAAGGAGAGGAACTCGTGTGTCTTGGGCAGCCCAAACCTCAAGTATATATAGGGGGAGGGGAGGGGCTACGCCCCCACCTAGGGTTCCCTCCCTAGGGGTGGCGGCAGCCCCCAGATCCCATCTGGGTGGCGGCCAGGAGGAGGGGAGAGGGAGGCACACCAGGTATGGGCCCTAAGGCCCATCTGCCCTTAGGGTTTGCCCCCCTTCCTCCCCTTAGGCGCCTTGGGCCCTTGTGGGGGGGGGGGGCGCACCAGCCCACCTGGGGCTGGTCCCCTCCCACACTTGGCCCATGCATCCCTCCGGGGCTTGTGGCCCCACTTGGTGGACCCCCGAGACCCTCCCGGTGGTCCCGGTACGTTACCGATAAACCCCGAAACTTTTCCGGTGACCAAAACATGACTTCCCATATATAAATCTTTACCTCCGGACCATTCCGGAACTCCTCGTGAAGTCCGGATCTCATCCGGGACTCCGAACAACATTCGGTAACCACGTATATCTATTCCTTATAACCCTAGCGTCATCAAACCTTAAGTGTGTAGACCCTACGGGTTCGGGAACCATGCAGACATGACCGAGATAACTCTCCGGTCAATAACCAACAGCGGGATCTGGATACCCATGTTGGCTCCCACATGTTCCACGATGATCTCATCGGATGAACCACGATGTCAAGGACTTAATCAATCCCGTATACAATTTCCTTTGTCTAGCGGTACGATACTTGCCCGAGATTCGATCGTCGGTATCCCGATACCTTGTTCAATCTCGTTACCGGCAAGTCTCTTTACTCGTTCCGTAACACATCATCCCGTGATCAACTCCTTGATCACATTGTGCACATTATGATGATGTCCTACCGAGTGGGCCCAGAGATACCTCTCCGTTTACACGGAGTGACAAATCCCAGTCTCGATTCGTGCCAACCCAACAGACACTTTCGGAGATACCCGTAGTGCACCTTTATAGCCACCCAGTTACGTTGTGACGTTTGGCACACCCAAAGTATTCCTATGGTATCCGGGAGTTGCACAATCTCATGGTCTAAGGAAATGATACTTGACATTAGAAAAAGCTTTAGCATGCGAACTACACGATCTTGTGCTATGCTTAGGATTGGGTCTTGTCCATCACATCATTCTTCTAATGATGTGATCCCGTTATCAATGACATCCAATGTCCATGGTAAGGAAACCGTAACCATCTATTGATCAACGAGCTAGTCAACTAGAGGCTTACTAGGGACATGGTGTTGTCTATGTATCCACACATGTATCTGAGTTTCCTATCAATACAATTCTAGCATGGATAATAAACGATTATCATGAACAAGGAAATATAATAATAACCAATTTATTATTGCCTCTAGGGCATATTTCCAACAGACTGCTGCGCTAGTGTATCGGTCGACTCCCTGATCGCCTGCCAGTATCCCGGCTCGTCTGCCGGGTCCCTCGGGTCAACAACATCCTCCGGCGGCATCCAACCGGTCTCCGATGTGGAGTTCCGGATCGCGCGGATCAAACCCGGCGACTCCAACGGGTCGCCCTCCTCTTGCATCGCCGCCAGTTCCGGCGGGATGTGAAACTCAGGGGCGGCCGCTGGAGCGGCGGGAGCGGCCGGAGCGCCTGCGCGAGCGCGCCGACCGGCACAGGCCTGCACAACCGGGGCGGCGGGTGGCGCGAGAGGCGCGTTTGGAGCGTCTGCGCGGATGCCCCGAGACTTGTAGAAGCTGACGACGGTGTCGAAGTCGCGGCCTTGCCAAAAGTTGAGGCGGCCTTCGGGGTTCCACGGACCGGGTTGTGCCGGCCCAGGCGTGGCATAGCCGTCGCTCGTCACGTGCCAGACGTGTGCTAGGCGACACGACGGCGGCACGGGGATGCCGTGCCGGTAAATATCCACGGTCTGCGGCCCGGTGAGGCTAGAGGGCCACAGACCGCCCGGCGCGGCGCCGCGTCGACCACCGCTGCCGACACGTCCACCGCCGCCGCCGCCGCGTCCACCGTCGCCAACCGCCCGGCGACTGCACCCTGCGTCTCCACTACCGCCTCCCCAGCCGAACCAACGCCGGCCGAAGCATCCGCGTCCACGAGGCATCGCGCCGGAGAGAGCCGCCGCGCCGGAGATCGATCGGAGAAAGCGGGATCGTGGACGGTCTCTAAGAGGAGATGCGGAGTCAGGGGCGGTTTATGTGAGGCTAGCGCGCGGGTCGGGGGCGGATTTATGGGAGGGAGAGAC
>NC_041382.1:18657340-18674918 GCF_002162155.2 Triticum dicoccoides
CGAGGCGGAAGCGGGCGCCGCAGGCCGAGGCGGAAGCGGGGGCGGCCGAAGCGAGGCTGAAGCGGGCGCCGCAGGCCGAGGTGGAAGCGGGGGCAGGCCGCATTGCTGCATTCGGTAGCGGGGCCCGTAACCGCGCCATGCATGCATGCATGCGCTTGTCCGCGCGTAATTACCGGACGTGGGCGTGCGGGGGTGGGCGCGCTGGCGAGAAGACCCGGCTGAAAAAAACAAAAGCGTACACGTATACGTATACATTACGAGCGGGACGGCAGGCGGGCGGCCTCTTTTTTTATTTTTACCCATCGTGCCCTCCGTTATGAAGGGATACGAGACAATTTTAGCCGTCCTTGTGTTGAAGGGGGTCTATCGAAGCGGAAGTATGATAAAATATCGTTTGACGGTGCGCCGTGGAATTCAAAGAGCATATGCTGAAACTGAATGCGCGTTTTCCTATCCATATGCTCAAGACATGCCTACTCCAGACCGCCTGAAAATTCAGAAGACGCGGGATTATCTACTATCTGCAGCTCAGAATTCCATTTCCACCAGCTGAAATACCAACCGGAGCGTCTGCATTCCACCTCTTAAGTGGGCAGTCAGCTGAGTGTGCGTGCCCAAATGGAAGCACACCCAGCGCACGAGAGGCATGAGCTGCCTCGTGTCGTGGTGGTAAGATGTGCGGCATGCACATATAGCATACAAACTCCAGGATTAATGATTAAAAATGCCACCGACTAGCTAAGCAAGCATATGACAAATATGCTCGGCAATCCCTTTTTTTATTAGCTATATAAGCAGCGGGCCAAAATTCTCAAACATATTTCAAGTACAGAAGATTGCTTGCACTCAATTTTTCAAACATATTATAAGTACAGAAGATTGCCTGTACTCAGTTTTTCAAACACATTTCAGGTAAACAAGATTGCTTGTATTCAGAGTATATTAGCTAGCCAAAGAGTGGTTATAAGAAATGGCAAATATAACACATCGTTTGTATTTATTTTTCTTTTCGAGGGAAGATTGTCTGTACTGTAGCATTATAACATTTGTTGCTTCCTACCCATATGCTCAAGATGTGCCTACTCCCAACTGCCTGAAAATTGCAGCCAGATATGCCTACTTCAGACTGCATGAAAATTCAGAAAACGCAGAACTAGCTATCCGCAGTTCAGAATTCCGTTTCCATGAGCTCAAATACGAACCAGCACGCCATGGAATTCCAAGAGCATGCTTAAGCTGACTTCCTATCCATATGCTCAACATGTGCCTGCAAATTCAGAAAATGCAGAAATAGCTGTCTGCAGTTGAGGATTCGGTTTCCACTAGCTCAAATATGAACCGGATATAGCACAAGATATGCTTTCTATCCATATGCTCAAGATATGCCTACTCCAGACTGACAGAAAATTCAGAAAATGCAGAACTATCTATCTGCAGTTCAGAATCTCGTTTCCGTTCGCTCAAATACGAGCCGGAAATCGCACGGAAGAAGAGAAGCGCGCAACACAGAACTGATTACCATTTCTTGATTGACAGAGCGGTTTGAACAAGCAATGAAACTGTATACTGTACTGTATACTGCAGCTCAACTGAACTGAAGACAATGAAAACAGAGAAAAAAAATTATCACATGATGTTACCAAGGAACACCACCACCGCCATGAACCACACACACACTGGAGTAACACAATCTGACACAACACGAAGATTGCTCAGCCATCGTCGAGCAGCGAGCACTCACGCCTACACCGCGGTCTAAACCATTGTACTCGAGAGATATCGCGGCAGGCGAACACGCGGATGAATAACTGAAATGTATCCTCTCAGTGGAAGCTTGACGGCGCGGCCATCTTGGTCTCTTTCTCCTTGCCGCCGTCGTCGACGTTGGACACGGAGTAGTCCTCGTCCTTCACGGCCAGGAGCACCAGGACGGCGAGCAGCGGGTAGCTGACGGTGCACAGCCCCCAGTTGACGATCAGCTGCGACAGCAGAGACGTCTTGTGGGTGTCGACCTGCCATGCCACGGCTGCTCCTGCGCTCTGAACCCCCTTGTAGAACCCAACGTATCTGCAACAGAAGTTGAAATTTTATTCAGACAGCTACTTGATATACGTATTGACCAACACCAATTGCATACACTTTTGTTCAGAAGAGCAATTTTATTGACCAACGCCAACACCAAATGCATTATGCATGAGTATGCCCACCTTGTAGTACTTGAAAGGAATAGCAAATGCAGGAGGAAACAGCATGATAAGAATGACGCATGAGACTGTTCAGACTTAGAGAAAGTATTACCTACACACCAAGGCCTCTTCACACACACAGGAGCATTTCAGTTTGTTTTCAAGGACCAGCCTACAGAATTTATTCTAAAGAGAAGGAAGAGGTGTCTGGATAAGAACCTTATCCTATCCATCACAACCTATCAGGTATCCTTAAAATTTATTCTTTATGTTGTAACCACAATTCTAGCGATAACCGGCAGATTGGATAATAATTCTGTAGCTGGAGAGCATTAGGTTTCAGACAGCAAACAGGGGAGACTCTGGCATCTAAATCCACAAGGCATCCAAAGTCAAGGCATGTGGTTCATTTTAACTAGTACGGTCCATTTTAGTTCATTTTATAAGCAAGACCAGCCTATGGAGAGAAATGTTGTTGTAAAGAGAAAGAAAAGGTAGCTGGATAAGATATCCATCACAACTGATAAAGAATCAAATTTAATGTTGTAAGCACATTTCTATCAGCATCGGCAGATTTTGTGATGCATTAAACTGGGCAAGAATTTCTGAAGATGGATAACACTAGGTTTCAGTTTCAGACAGCAGCAAACAAGACTCTGACATCTAATTCCAAAAGGGGAAAAAGTGAGACTGAAATGTTGCTTCCCCTGTAATCAGATTTTGGAAGAGGGCAGAGTTCAGAAGTCAAGGCATCCTTTTGCCTTAACTAGTATCTGCCGTCATGGTCATGGACTCATGGTACTCATGGTATTTTACACGAAAAAGATGACCCCCTTTCAACAGGGATGATGATTCAGATGCCATGTTTTCATGCATTTTAATATCAAATCTAGCCGTGTGAAGTCAGTGGACTCCCCCTCCAAAGTTTATGGAGTGTCTTATCTAGTAGTACTAGTGTACTTTGAAACTTTCCTAAAGCAGAGTCTGCTGCTACAAAACAGAGTGAGAACCATCAGAAGAAGAAGAGAGTGAGATCTTCTTCTTCTATCAAACAGTGGATTCTACAGCTAAATTCAGCACTACAAATTTAAAGAATCCTATTTATCCGTGTTAACACTAACTTAACAGTTAATCAATTCAAGTATAGTAATATATCTGAAACAAGGTTAAGATTAGTTGCCAATCCAAAATCAAAATCAGTGAGGAATTGAATTCATCAGACATGGACTACTGCTGTATAAATGGAGAGTATATATGGAGAGTACCTGCTGAGGATCTGTGAGTCGTTTGCGAGTGCGCCGATGATCCAGTAGATGAGGCTCTGGAAGATGGCGTCCATGAGGCCGTAGCTGAAGTAGAGCAGGAACGGGCCGGCGTAGCGGCGGCCCTCCTTGAAGTCGATCTTGTCGGGGAACTCGCCGTCGAGGTACCTGAGCTGGTTTGCGAGGCCGCCGGCCCAGATGGCGGTGCCGAGCAGGGCGACGGCGGCGACGCCCATGAGGCCCCGCTTCCTGCGGCTGGCGAAGCCGAAGTCGAGGAAGTATCCGATGCCGGCGGAGCCGATCATCTGCGCGCCCCAGTAGAAGACGTTGTTGAGGCCCTTGGTCCGGAGCGTGAAGAGGAGGCCATTGACGTTGTTGAACTGGTAGGTGTAGAAGAAGTTGCTGGCCCATGCGGCCGGCAGGATGAGCAGCATCTTCCAGTTGGTGAAGAGCTTGAGGATCTCCCACCCCTCGGTGGACACGGAGGAGTAGGTGACCCTGGTGGCGCGCGTGCCGTCGTCGCGGACGATCTTGGCGGGCGGGAGGACGAGGAAGGTGAGCGCCGCGCCCAGGAGCATGAAGCCGATGAAGGCCCCGTAGGTGGCGTCGTTCACGCTGCCGGCGTCGGTGCGGCTGTAGTTGAAGGAGAAGGGGAGGAGCCCCCCCAGGACGCCGCCCAAGTTGAAGAGGCACCAGAAGAGCGAGATGTAGCTGCCCCGGCGGTTGGGCGGCGGGTACGAGGTCATGATGGCGCCCTGCGCCGCCCAGAGCAGGCCCGCGCCGGCGCCGAGGAGGGCGCCCGCCGTGATGGGGAACGTCTGGGACTTGTGGTGGTTGTAGTAGAGGAAGGAGGCGGCGTAGAGCGGGTAGGTGAGGGAGCCCAGGAGCAGCGTGAGGCGCGGGCCGAGCAGGTTGTGGGCGGCGCCGCCGAGGACGCCGAAGACGGCGAAGCAGGCGTAGAGCGCCGTGTTGGCGTTGTCGGCCGTGGTGTGGTCGAACTGCCCGCCTCCGCCCAGCCCGGACAGCGCGTTGAACATGCCCGGGCAGCAGAAGCACACCAGCCCGATCAGCGACACCTGGACCAGCGGTGAGTTGTACCGCAGGCCGGGAGGAGGCGGCGCCGTCGCCTCCGTCCCCTGCGGGGACCCGGCCTCCGGCAGCTCCGTCGACACGGCCATTTCGTCCCTCTGAACGGGCGGGCCGGCGAAGAGGAGTGAGGGCGGCAGCTGATGGGTGGAGACAAATCGGCGGTGGAAGACGATCGGCGGAGGTGGCGGTATTTATAGATGGGATCTTGGTGGCTCCTCTGTTTGATTCTGTTGCGAGAAGGGGGAGAAAGAGACGGCGACATTGAGGAGGAGCAGAGGGCGACATTTGGAGCATCATTAGTCAGTGATGATTGCATTTACTCAGTATATTTAGAAACTTATTTACTGCCAATTTATCAGTTTAGATATGTGCATCATCTTTAATGTGGATATTTATTTGGAAACTTATTTGGCGAACGTTTTTGCTGACAGTTTTTTCAGAGGCACATGACAATTTCTTTAGATATGCATGACAGTTTCTGAAAAGAAGAAAAATTTGCGACAAAAACAAGCAGAATTAGCCATCTCCTACCACCTAAAAATGCCTTAAGAAATTGTTCCCTTGTCACCCCCTCCCAGGAAACGTTCGCCGGTTAGTATTTCTAGAAAAAAAAAACCGGAACCACTCAAATTTTGGATTTTTTTTTTGTTTTCATTCATTCGTTTTGGTGTGGTGAAGGGGGAGGCGAACAAATATTGAAGGTAGGATTTGGTGACATTTGGTTTGGAGCATCATCGCCAATTGGAATACACACTGAATTAAATTTTGCAAGATATGTCATTCTATTTTCATAAGTTCTTATTACAAATCATCATGATCTGCATAACACATATACGAGTTGGAAGGAGATTTGTGTGCACACGAGATGAGCAGCAGAGATGAGAAGGGGTGAAAGATAGGAGAGTCGGATATGCCGACTTGAAGAATCACCAAACTACATATAGTAAACAATCACTTTTATTATTTTTCACAAGGGAAATTTAAAAAACAATGTAGGTCGATCATTGCCGCCCGCATTTTAACAATGGTTGCTATGTACTAAGAATTTTTTTCTGTGGGACTTGGCAGTCCTTTGCACTCAGTTTGTTCAACACACAAGTGGGTATAGCATATATAGTACTTACAGTATAAGACACAAAGGCACACAACCTTATCCCTGTCAAAGATCCATCCTACATTGATAAATATGACTTGGCAGTGGGACCAGCAAGAACAATAATGTTCCAACATCCCCTTGTTCTTTATTTGGAGGATCGATGTCCCTCCGTCGAGCATTGCTTGGTTGATTGCCACAAGGACGCAAGGCTGAGATTCTCGGTCCTGCAAATTTGGAATTTTGCTTCCAGCTAGCTGCGTCCCTGTCCTTCCTAGTGAACCACCTTCGCCTGCTGTTTGGGGCGTAGGACAAATACACCCAGCTGATCATAGATTCATAGGGAGAGGGGGTCGTAATCCTGGCTAGCTTTCACCGTTAGCGGCAGCTAGCTGGTTAATCATGCAGGCTAACACGAGGCTATGTGCCCCCTACAAGAGTCCCAAATGGACCTTTCCTCCATTTACAATCTCCACAAGATGTAGCTAAGAATATTATATTTATACTTCCATCTCATGATTTTTTTTTTCAAAGAGGGTCGTCATGTCTTTGTACGGAATCACAGGCCTATTCGTTTGTACTATTTTGTGAAATGTAGGCAATGGTTATGACCGATTTGATAGGAAAAAAAAGGAAACAATGTGCATTTTCTCGTTGGGGATTAATAAAACGTCACGTCTTCCTTCAATTGGAGTTGGCGGCTCTCCTAGGCTTCCCTCATCCCTCTTAGTATAGCAAGTTAATTGCAGAATGCTACCACTATAAAACCCTTGATTTGGAAAAGCTAACATTGAAATATTAAACTTTTGAAAACTCGGGGGTAATTTGGTGATGTGTCCATGGATTAGAAGGCTATATGTGTGTGCGCGCGCGCATATCTATCTAGTACGCATGTTTTAGTACTTGGTATTTTTCAAAAAATAAAAACGGGAACACCTAAATTTGTAAGAGGAGCAACTATCAATATTCCGTTTTGAAAAAAGAAATAAATTGATTAGAACAACAAATTGATTATATTAAGCGAAACGCTATAAATCACCGGGCGGATCGCAATCCCACTAGTTTTTGCAACTGGCCATCGCTGCAATCTCTCTCATCACAACAACATCTCTGTTGCAGGATTAGATCCTTGAGAGAAGTCGCTTCTCGTGCTCCTCCCGAGCTCCCGCCGAGTCGCCGCCTCCCCATGTTGCTCCGACTGCCCCCAAGTTCCCGTCGAGTCACCGCCTTCCTGCGCTGCTCCGACTACTGCCATCTTTGCTCGCAGCCGACTAGCGCGCCGATGAGGTTCTCTGGAGAGCTACACAATGTTAAAAGGCGTGCAACCATAGAGACCGATTCCCGTGTCGAGTCGCCGCCTCCCCGTGTTGCTCAGACTGCCGCAACCGACACTTGGCGCTGGCAAGCACGCCAATGAGCTTCTCCGATGAGCTGCATGTAACTACCACTAGAATGCAACATGTCTAACGTTGCAAAAGGTTTTTTTTGTAACACGAGCTCTATTGCAAAAATTTCAATAAAAATGGTCAACAACGTTTTCTGCAACACATAGTCCGTTGAAATGTTTCTACAACATTACCTTTGTTGCAAAGATTTTATCGAAGAAAAATTAAACACTTCAAGGTGATTGCAACAAACATCCTATTGCAGAAGGCCTTTTGCAACACCACTCTTGTTGCAAAAAGGTGGCTGCTTACATGGGTAAATCGAACGATTGTTAACGTGCCCATCCAATGGTCAGTGAGGCGGTGGATATTTTTGCATTATCCGCTGGCCGACGTTTAGCGTCGCACTTATATCAAGGTGTTCCGTGAGCAACGCACGCCCCTCGCGACATCGCTGTAGACGTCGCGCTTTGGTGTTGAAGGTGTTCTGGATCCATCTGCAAATTCAAAATTTCCATGTCTTGTCGTAGGTTGCTGCCTGTCACGCCCACTGCCACCCTTGGCTCCGTCCGGAGAACTCTTGTACTGCTCTTTTTGCCGCTTGATTGGCTCATGAAATGTTCAGATGGGCTTTTCACCCCACCTTTAAAAAAAGGTAACACAAACACATTAAATTTGTGAGATATAGAAACAAATTAATTATGTCCATATCGGCATATCCTCACTCCCCAGTGGAGTAAGCACAACAATTTCCGTTTCATTTTCGCTCCTTTTTGGCTTATCTATGCATTAGAAAATATTTGGCTTGCTTGTGTTCTCCAACAACACATGGTGACATGCTTGGAATTGGATGCAGGCCCGGTTGGAGCTTTGCTCCCCAAAAGTCTACGCATGACCTCACATCACGGACCCACGGTAGATAGGTCCAGTCGATGCCGACGTTGCTCGTGACCAATCATCTTTTCCTCTACGCCTAATAATTCCAATACGAATTTCATGTTCACCTCAACCTCTTCAATTCCCGGATTATGTGCGTACGATCGAGACAGTTTCCACATACTAGGAAGTACGAACAACTAGAGTACCAACTCAAAAATAAATAAATAAATAGAGTACCTAGCAATATTGCAACTTTTCTGTGTTTGGCAATCATCTATGTTGCCCTTGGAGGAGTCCACGTGTTGGCACGTCAATGGCCGATGCGCTGGTGAGTCCTCTAGCAAGCGCCACGTGTCCCCGCTCCATGGTATGCAAGGCAGAGGATGCAGGCAGGAAAATGAATGAATCGTCGACAGTACACGTTTCTCCTCACATCATGCATAGACAACATTGGAGTTTTTTCAGAGTAGACTTTGCGTGGAAGCGCCGGCGATCACATTAATTAACAACATGAACGGCCGGTCCAAAGAACTGACAAAAACACGCCGGCAGTTCACATTAACTAATATAAGTATATAAATCCAAACGTAGACTACTTGTTCCTCCGGTCAGATCACTAGTTTATCGGACGCCGGCACTTCTCATCTCATCTCTGAGAACAGACATATAGACAGCAAATCGTCACCACCCAAGCACGGCGCACACACAGTTATTCCGGTAAAAAAAAGGGGGGCAGACATACATTGTAGCCTTGTAGGGTGTGAGGCAGAAAATATCATGCGTTATACAGTACAGTGGAGCGCGACGAGAGCGCAAGGTTAGGGTTTATCATCGCAGGTTGGGCGTTTCACCGGCCCTCTGTTTTCTCACAGGTATGGACCGTCCGTGTATCAGAATATGTACAACTATTACGCTATAAGATTATATGAAAGGGACAAAACAAACACAATTTTCGCCAGGCGCAATTCTAATTCCCCCGGCTCCCGTGTGAGAGAGGACGGCCGCCTCCTCATAGCCTGCAGACATGGTGAAGTGGTCAAACGATTGCAATAACCTTTTTGTATACCTAGTACCAAAGTAGGAGTACATCTTTATCATAAGCTGGGACAACTGCAAGTTGCTAGCATTGCTTAGTCAAACGTGTCAAGAAACTAGCTACAGGCGAGGGTTCGGCGAGTCAGCAAGATGACAAAGTTTGCGACGTAGCATCCTCGTGGACCTCTTCCTCCTTATCCATCAATCAACAAGACAAATGCCACTCTCTTCATTTTGCTTGTCAGTTTGTCTTTCTTTATTGTGCACAGTGAACACAAATGGCAAGGATTCAGAAACTCAAGCTCTTTCTACCTACAAGCAATACCCTTTTGCTTATGGCGATGGCCTAGCCTAACTGCAACGGCAGGCTTAGTATAAAACAACTCACCATCACTTGTTAATGTATGGAAAGAGTGGGTGCTGCAACTTGGGCATTTAATTCTAAGGGATAGCATATGCTAAATATGTGAGGACTGAAAAGCTTTCAGAACAAATTTGGCACTAGAAAAATGATATGCAAGCAATCAGAAATCAGATGATGCAAGAATGTGCACCTCCTTCAGGAGAGCGGACATAGTCACAGTATATGACAGGAATTTCGTGTCTTAAACATCAGGATTTACCTTAAGGAAGAAAACAACTTGCGAACTGCTTCAAAGATTTCATCTTCAGTTCCCGTTGCCTTTATCTGCATGGAGATCAACAAGTAGTCTTACACATCCAAAGGTCAAGTCTAAACAATAAATAAGACATCCTACAGATCCTCAATATG
Organism: Triticum dicoccoides; assembly: GCF_002162155.2. Taxonomy (NCBI): domain Eukaryota; kingdom Viridiplantae; phylum Streptophyta; class Magnoliopsida; order Poales; family Poaceae; genus Triticum; species Triticum dicoccoides. The sequence continues at coordinate 18,667,042 of NC_041382.1, forward strand.
AGTGATATACAGAATATGTTACTATGTTATATCCCTGATATGTACCCCTTCTGAAGAGATTAGCAATCTCTTCCAAAATGAGTGAATTACAGACACTCATCTAATATCAAATAAATAGGCAGATCTCTGATCTCACTCCCCTCCACAACATGGAAAAATGGTCTTATGGTTATATGAAATTCAGAAGACGAGGGAATCGCATCCTGGCTCTACCTCTCTGTCCTATGACTCCCCGGAAATACTATCCTGCTATTTATACACTGGTAACCCATATGTTTGACGTTTCTGAAATATATATTGGCATTTGTAAATGTTCAAGAGAATAAGCCAGGTATAGTTTAATGCTGCACATTAAGAAGCCTTTTAAATCAACTTCTAGAACAAAAGGTAGAGCTCTGTTTCCGTGTGAAGGAAATAGGAAAGTGCACGTCAAAAAGTAAAGGTACGGTTCATAAAAGAAAGGTACAAGAAGTGCTCCTGTCCAGGACACTCTGCGTTAAATAAATATATTAATTACCTTGTGTGCCTTTCCCCTTGAAGAGTAGTACTCTACAACAGGAAGATTCAAACTCTCGAACACTTTTAGACGCTTCTTGATTGTCTCAATGTTATCATCAACTCGTCCCTAAGACGCATACATGAGATAATCGAAAAAGTAGAAACAAATAGAGAGATCAATCTAATGTGATATTTTTTAAAGGAAACTCCACTAGAGCACTAATCAACCTCCCATTTTGATATCCACAAACTACACTAATGAGATTAGTGTTTTTCTCTTCAATTTAAATGACATATGAAGAAGAAAATCATTTGTGGTAATCCACAAGGACTATCCTTTAGGAATGCTATATTTCATGTTAGTTAAGAGAGAGGGAGTGATAAGAGGATAATTGTCAAAGCCGAAAGTAACGTCTGAGAAATAAAATCTTAGAAAAACACACGTGGAGTAAGTTTCAAATAAGAATTGAGAAATGTACAGTACTCATGTTGTGTATATATATCTAGCACAATTTACTCCATAGATAGTACGAAGACCAACCTGGTTACGGCTTAGGAGACGTTTAACCATCTCATCCTCAGGACAGTCAAAGAAAAGCACAAGGTCTGGTTCAGTTCCAGTCTGAAATTTATTAGTCAACATATCAGAACAGGACCATGCAATCTACATTTATCTGACTAGCAATTATTGAGTGGACAGCAATGAAACATATCTTAGTTGGTATGCCAGTGTCTTCTAATTGCCCGACCACAGCACACACATTTTCTTTGATATAAATGCTTGTAGTAGTTGTTGAGATGCAACTATACATCCACCATAGTGGGGCTAACATAACTGTGGACTACTGCATAAATCCTAAAAGTGCATCTCTCTAGAGCAGGACATAGTTATTGATTTGCTACTAAAAAAAATACATACATAAGAAACTGCTGATTGCATACTGTACACTGGCAGTTTTGGGCCAGCATATTGGCGTAAAAAATGTAAAGACAAGTGTGTATACACAGATGGTTACAGCCAAGAGCGCTACAAAACTTGAAGATTCACCTGTTATCAGCCTTCCCAAAAATTGAACCGAAACTGATGAACATCATGGACTTATCCATCTCATCACATACAATTTTAATTAATAGAAACTTCTGGACCAGTAATGCAAGCCAAATAGAGAACTTACTATTTTTTCAAAGGCAATTCTGTTTTCCTCACACCTTGGAAAACCATCGATAAGAACCCTTTTAGCAGTGCTTGATTCAATTGCTTTTCTGACCAGTTCAACAGTTATCTCCGATGGAACAATCCTCCCTTCCCTTATTATCTCCAGGATCCACTCCCTGGCAAATGCCATGAAACTGACAAATCAATTCACCGAACCATGCATGTGCGTGCGCGTCATTATAAGGCTATCAGAGGATTGGACGGAAAGAAGTATTACCCTTGATCAGTGCCAGCAGCTATTTCATTCCGCAGAAGGTCACCAGCACTCACATGAGAAAATCCAAAATCTGAGGCGATCCTACTACATTGCGTTCCTTTCCCACTCCCAGGCCCCCCTATACGCAGGACCTTGATTAGTCGTGCGAACAATTGAAATTTGAGCGCCACAACACAATCCAACTTGAAACAGCACTGATTATCATTGAGAGAAGGGTTCCTCAATTTACTCTATACAGGATACACATAGAGTATATAAATGTGAAATCAACCCTACAAAGCTTTTGCCTCCATTTCGAAGGAAGAAAAATAATAATCCTGCAACATATTGGGTGTAAAAGTAGGAAAATTTTACCTAAGACGAAAGCGATGAACGGCCTCTCACCATCGGTTCCCTACAGAATGAACAGAGGGCACACCACCAATTATTCAGATGCAGTCTGCATAGCTGTCACAAATAATAAGAATGCGGGTTTGGGAACAAACGTACAGCTAGGGATGTGAAGAGCCTGAGCAGATTCAGGGCCGGCGGTTTCTGCGAGGAAAACAGTCAGGCGGATGAGCATCTGGGAACGGAAGGAGCGTGTTGACCCCAATGGGGCGAGAAAGGCGAGCACGCCAGATCCGGTCCGGCCACGTTGGGCGCGCGCGCGAGGCGTTCAACGGAATGCGCGGGAGAGAAAGAAAGGGGGACCGTGGGGTTACCTCGGCGTGGGTGGGGAGGAGGAGGTGGTGCTGTTGCTGGTGGTGGCAGGAGGAAGCGGCGGCGGAGGAGGAGCACGGGGATCGGAGGAGAAGGGAGCTCAGCCGCCGCCTCAGCATCCCGACGCCGATCGCTCTCGTCTTGTTCCCTCTGGAGGGCAAGGCGGCGAGGGAGGCTCACCACTCACCTCCGCCCGCAGGAGGGGCCGAACGGCCGAGGTCGGGGGGCCGGGGGAGGGAGGGGCGAGCGGCGAGCGGCGAGCGGCCGTGGACGCTGCGTGATGTGGCGGGGCGGGGAGCAGGGCCGGGGTGGGGTGGGGAGAGAGAGAGATCGTTGCTTATTTAATTTCCTTTTCGGAGCTGCTTCTAATCGATGAAAAGTGAAAATTGCCTTTTTCCGATTGGTGTGTTTGGCAGCGTGGAATATGTTGTGTTTTCAGCAAGGGGTGAGACAGAAGAAATAGCTAACTTAAATGTAGACATGTGTTCAGTTAGGGGTTAAATGTAGATGTTCGATGATTATAAGATGTTCCATCAAAAGAGAACATGATGGATTGTCAAAGCAGAAAATGGTACTTTATCAATTTGCTCCTTCAGTTCAATTTCAATTTCCATCGGTTTGATTAACTTGGGTTGATAAGGTTAGTATATAGGAAATAAGTTCAGTTTATGGAAAAGGCTTTCCTCATTCGAGTCGCTCCCGCGGGCGATTCCAAGAGGATATCAAACCTTGGCCACCGCCACACCCAATTTGGGGCCGTGGGTGCCATGTCACCGCCTTCAAAATTGTAAAATAAATTTTATTATATACCTCATATTGTATATTCATCAAGCTGTTGCTATTTCAAGACTATTTGTTGAGATAATGATGACGTCTAGTGTAAACTTTGAACTATGGCAACCCCAAGCCCGCAATTCTAGGTCCGCCACTGGCTGTCGGGGAAGCCCGCGCAGCCACCGGTGAAGGTGGCTACGGGGATTTCGCCGCTCCGGTCTCGGTGGAGGGCTTTGGGCTCCATGGCGGCGGCCCTGCTTGGAGAGGCGACGCCATCTTCGCGGCTGGTGGTGCTCACACGAGAGGGCCCCCATCCTCAGCCGTGTGGGCGGTGTAGTGACACGGGCGCGGTTCATGGCCGGCGGTCTGGTCTCGCGGTTCTTCTTGCGTCAGATCTGATGGTCACTCCTTTTTCCCATCTGGTCCACTTCCCACCGGATCTCGCGTCGGTGATCTTGTCTCGTCGGGCTGATGGTGGCGTAAGTGGGGTTCGGGAGAAATCCTTTGGTGGCTTGGCCAACCATGTCGGTGACACTGTCTGCGGGCGTTGTTCTCCTCCTTGGAGGCACCGGCGTGATCCCTTCTCCCTACCACGTCTTCTCCGACCCAATGTTAATTCCTGTTATCCCTGCGGATGCGGCAACACTCTGTGTCGTTACCTCCCTGGGGGCGTCGTTTGGCTAGGAGAGGCTCGTGAGCGGTGCCATGAGGTTAATTACGCGGTGCTACCTCTTGAGCATGCATTGGTTTTCCCTTGAAGAGGAAAGGGTGATGCAGCAAAGTAGTGTAAGTATTTCCCCCAGTTTTGAGAACCAAGGTATCAATCCAGTAGGAGGTACACGCAAGTCACCTAGTACCTGCACAAACAAACAAGAACTTCACAACCAACGCGATAAAGGGGTTGTCAATCCCTTCACGGCCACTTGCAAAAGTGAGATCTGATAGAGATAATAAGATAAATATTTTTGGTATTTTTATGATATAGATTGAAAGTAAAGATTGCAAAGTAAAATAGATTGGAAACTTGTATGATAAAAGATAGACCCGGGGGCCATAGGTTTCACTAGAGGCTTCTCTCAAGATAGCATATTCTATGGTGGGTGAACAAATTACTGTCGAGCAATTGATAGAAAAGTGAATAATTATGAGAATATCTAGGCATGATCATGTATATCGGCATCACGTCCACAACAAATAGACCGAAACGATTCTGCATCTACTACTATTACTTCACACATCGACCGCTATCCAGCATGCATCTAGAGTATTAAGTTCATAAGAACAGAGTAACACATTAGGCAAGATGACATGATGTAGAAGGATAAACTCAAGCAATATGATATAAACCCTATCTTTTTATCCTCGATGGCAACAATACAATACGTGCCTTGCTGCCCCTGCTGTCACTGGGAAAGGACACCGCAAAATTGAACCCAAAGCTAAGCACTTCTCCCATTGCAAGAAAGATCAATCTAGTAGGCCAAACCAAACTGATAATTCGAAGAGACTTGCAAAGATAACCAATCATACATAAAAGAATTCAGAGGAGAATCAAATATTGTTCATAGATAGACTTGATCATAAACCCACAATTCATCGGATCTCGACAAACACACCGCAAAAAGAGTTACATCGAATAGATCTCCAAGAAGATCGAGGAGAACTTTGTATTGAGATTCAAATAGAGAGAATAAGTCATCTAGATAATAACTATGGACCCGAAGGTGTGTGGTAAACTACTCACACATCATCGGAGAGGCCATGGAGTTGATGTAGAGGCCCTCCGTGACCGATTCCCCCTCCGGCGGAGCTCCGGAAAAGGTCCCCAGATGGGATCTCACGGGTACAGAAGGTTGCTGCGGTGGAAATAGGGTTTCGTGGTGCTCCTGAATGTTTTCGGGGTATATGGATATATATATAGGAGGAAGAAGTACGTCGGTGGAGTTACCAGGGGCCCACGAGGGTGGGGGCGCGCCTCCCTGCCTCGTGGCCTCCTCGTTGATTTCTTGACGTCTACTCCAAGTCCCCTGGATCACGTTTGTTCCAAAAATAACTCTCCCGAAGGTTTCATTCCGTTTGGATTCCGTTTGATATTCCTTTTCTGCGAAACACTAAAATAGGCAAAAAAAACAACAATTTGCACTGGGCCTTGGGTTAGTAGGTTAGTCCCAAAAATAATATAAAAGTGTATAAATAAGCCCATTAACATCCAAAACAGATTATATAATAGCATGGAACAATAAAAATTTATAGATACGTTGGAGACGTATCACGCGGTTGTTGCAGGTTTTGAGCTACAGTTAGTATGCAGCGCTGAGTATACTATCTTCATTGAGATATTCGCTGCCCTATTCACCAGTGGTTCTTCACCCTCGAACCTGGGTGGGAGGGGAAAGGGTTCCTGTCGGTGTCAAAACCGGCGGATCTCGGGTAGGGGGTCCCGAACTGTGCGTCTAGGCGGATGGTAACAGGAGACAAGGGACACGATGTTTTTACCCATGTTCGGGCCCTCTCGATGGAGGTAATACCCTACTCCTGCTTGATTAATATTGATGATATGGGTAGTACAAGAGTGGATCTACCACGAGATCAGAGAGGCTAAACCCTAGAAGCTAGCCTATGGTATGATTGTTGTTCTCCTTCTACGGACTAAAACCCTCCGGTTTATATAGACACCGGAGAGGGCTAGGGTTACACAGAGTCGGTTACAATGGGAGGAGATCTACATATCCGTATCGCCAAGGTTGCCTTCCACGCCAAGGAAAGTCCCATCCGGACACGGGACGAATTCTTCAATCTTGTATCTTCATAGGCCGAGAGTCCGGCCAAAGGTTATAGTCCGGCTATCCGGACACCCCCTAATCCAGGACTCCCTCAGTAGCCCCTGAACCAGGCTTCAATGACGACGAGTCCGGCGCGCAGATTGTCTTCGGCATTGCAAGGCGGGTTCCTCCTCCGAATACTTCATAGAAGATTTTGAACACAAGGATAGTGTCCGACTCTGCAAAATAAGTTCCACATACTGCCGTAGAGAGAATAATATTTGCACAAATCTAATCTGCTGACGTATTCCGCAGCGTGACATCACACCACAACGAAGCCTTTATGTAAATTGTTTTTACTGTCCCACCTTAGCGCGTTTTGCGAGGCGGTTTCCTTGGAACGTCTTGTTGAAGCAGAGATCGTGTCCCCTTAATTTACGGAATCCTCATCAATACGGGCGTGGGTAACCCAGTCGTGACCATTGGTATATCCTCTCGATCAACGGTGAGTCCCAAACGGTCATGGGGAGGACTCTTGGTATTCAACCTCTTATAAAGAGACCAAGGCTCTACTCCTTTCTTTTGATCTCAATCGAATCCGCCTCTCGCCTCGAGTTCCAACACCCAAGGCTCCAGATTTAGGCGCTTCGGACCTTCGATGATGTCCGGCTCTGACCTTCAAGGCCGATGGATGCCTTCCTCCGTTATGGAGGAAGATGTGCTACGGCTAAGGGATGCCAGGTACCTGACCGGCGAAATCCCGCATAGGCTGCCTGCTTAAGGGCAGGTTATTCCCACTCCCAGGCCCGGTGAGAGCGTGGTGTTCACATCTCACTTCCTCCGAGGGTTAGGCTTTGCGACAGATCCCTTCCTGAGGGGGCTCATGTTCTATTATGGGCTGGAATTTCATGACTTAGCTCCGGAGTCCATCCTCCACATTTCATCATTCATCGTCGTGTGTGAAGCCTTCCTCCGTATTACTCCTCACTTCGGACTATGGCTCAAGACCTTCAAAGTCGAGCCGAAGAAGATCGAGGGACAACACGCGGAGTGCGGAGGCGCTGTTATAAGCAAGAATGCCGACGCTCCATGGCCCGAGGGCTCTTTTCAAGAGGAGCCCAGCTTATGGCAACGAGAGTGGTTTTATATCACAGCTCCCAGGGGTACCAAGTGGGTGGCACCGCCTGCTTTCCGCTCGGGTCCCCCGCCCCGACTAGCGTCATGGGTCAATAAGGGGCTGGACTGGGGGCCGGCAAAGGACGTGCCCCTGTTGCAGGGCCGCATTCGTGATCTCCTGGAAAGAGACATCAATCTGGTCGTGGTGACGCAGGTCATGTTGATTCGCCGAACCCTGCCCTGCAAATGTCGCCCCCTCCGCCTATGGGAGTTCAATCCGGAGGGACCACGAGCTCTCCAACATTTTATGGGCGCGACGCCCGTGGAGATGTACAAATTGTTCTTCAGATCACAAACAATGTGTCCAGACTTGACCGAGGACGCAGGTCTGAGCTGCAATCATCTGGATACTCAAGTAAGTAGCCCTGTGCCCGGACACGCTTATCCGTATATTTATCATAACATTGCCCTTAAAAGAGCTGTTTTTAAAACAGGAGTGGATAGCGAAGGCAAAGCTGATCAGGTGTCCGGCCCCCCTCCCTGAGACCATGCCGGATCCCGTGTTAACCAGGATGCTGGAGGTTGCGCCTTT
>NC_041382.1:18675334-18704477 GCF_002162155.2 Triticum dicoccoides
GACAAGGAAGCTCCTGCCTCCCTGAAGGAGGTTGTCCGGAAAGGAGGAATCGAAAATTCCTCTCCTCAGGGGAAGAAGAGGACCGCCTCTGAAGACCCGGAGACCATGGTCTCAAAGCGGGGGAAGAAATCTTCGCTAGAGGGTCCTGTGCCGGAGGATACTTCGGCCGAATTATGCCCTCAAGGGGATCAGCCCTCCACCGAGCCGTAAGTAGAGAGGAGGGTTTAAAATGAGAGAAATCCCTGTTTTATTTCTGAGGAAAATAACCGAAATTTTACCTTGTAGTTCGGATCTCAGCCCTTCTCAGCAGAGCTCGTCTTCAGGGGATCTTCTTCCGGAGATGATGGAGAGCGGAACGCCTCCCCCCGCCGTACCGCCTTGCGAGGCGGGCGACCCTGAGGTATCGTCGCGGAGGGTTTCTCCGAATCCGTCAGGGCCGGAAAGCAGTCATATGGCCCCCCAAAGTACTCCACGCCTGGCCTTCGAAAAAGGCCATCAGACAAGTCCGGCACCGTCCGGTGCACGGTCGGAGGAACTGAAGGATCTGCTAGGGCGAGCGTCCATCTCAGAGGAGCACCGTACGTTGATGGGTACGGTAATTGAAAGGATTTCATCCGCAGAGAGCGGGTTGCACGAGGCCGTCAGGAGTTTACTGACAGGTTTTGAGGTACGCGAAGTAGTGTACCTTTTGACAGTTTCGCATAAATAAGATGCGCCTTGTGTGGATAGTAGCCCCTGAGACTCTGTGCGTTGTCAAAAGTGACGGCGCGCAGAGGATCATAATCCCAGGTATAATGTGCCGCCTTCCTACGTAGGTGGCGAAGTGTCCGGTGGCCAGCCGGACTGACGAATTTGCCGAACTAGAGAGGCAACTTGACGTGGCAGATGCCGACATCGCGCTTGTCAACAAGCGGCTTGACGAGGCACAAGGTATGTAATTTCTCCGGAGGCGCCTGGTAAGAGGAGCTTGATGCCAGTATCTTACAATGTGTGTAGTTGATGCAGATGGGGCTGCCGCCGTGGAGGACCTTCGGGCGGAACTTGCCCGAGCCAAGGAGCAGGCCAGGAGAAGCGATGCGGCTGCCTTAAAGGCGGTTGAAGAGCTGAAAGCCGAACAGGCTGCTCACTGCCGAAGCAAGAAGGAAATGGCCGAGATGGCTGTAAAGTTAAAGAGCGTTGCGGACCGCTGCAAGCTTCTTGAAGAAGAAGATCGGGCAAAACGGACAGACCTGGAGAAGGCCACTACAGCGGCCAAGGATGCTCGTTCTACGATGAGAGCGATGGAGGAGCTACGTCAGGCCGGAGATATCGCGGCTGGAAAGCCTTTTATGCTGCGGAGGAAGTTCGGGGATCCTAAACATGTTCCGTTGGATCAGATGTGGAGTTTGGCGGACGCATATCTGGATTTGGCGGCGAGTGCCGCTGATGCGGCCGAACACTTCCGAGATCCGAAGGATCGTGAAGTGGAAAAGCTCTTCTGGTCGTAGTTCCACAATCCAGAGCGTCCGCTTTCATTATCCGATCGTTTGGTCGAATGGGCCGAGCTGAACAGGTTATCCGGACTCGCCATGAAGTATGTCGTGAGTCATCTGTGGCCGGAAAGGCCAAAGCCGAACAGCTATTTTAGCTTGGTGCAGCAGTTCCTTGGTGCGGTGTCGTATATCAACGCGATGAAGAGGTCAGCATGCATAGAGGGTGCGCGGATGGCCCTTGCCCGTGTCAAGACATACTGGGCGGAGATGGAGGCCACCACCGTTGCATCCCAAGACTCGGACGAAAGCCGAGTACCTGCCGAGCACTATTTTCAGGAAGTTCTGCAAGGCGTTCATATAATAGAGACGCAGTGCTCGAAGGATATTATGTTTGAATAACATGCATTATTGTAAAACAATATTTTTATGGAATGTAAAGGCTTTTTGTACTTGTGCGTTCAAGAATGAAAATACCTCCTGTGCGGCCATTAAGGTATATGTGTATATAATCTGAAAGATGGCAGTCGTCGGCTTCAGCCCCCACGCATGTAATGCGGGGGTGTTCGCAGAAGGCGCATTTTCACACTTGATCCAGCGTCTTGGTCCGTGAAGGAGGTGATAGCGCAGCGAACTAGGCAATCAGACTATAATGCTTTATCACTTTCACTTAGCCATAGGAGTTTGACAGTGAGGCTACTATATAGCCCCTGGTGGCGCCGCGCTTGCCCGAACTCGGGGCGCGTGTGTGCCTGGCCGGGTAATGGCCCTTCGTTAATGCGGAGGAATCCTAAAGATTCCGGTAGGTCATCGAGTGGTTGACCAGTCTCACGCTATATCATGATAGTCAGTTTTCGGCTTTCTCCACTGAGGTGCTTGCCTGGCTGAACCGGGGCACAATCGCAGTGGTTCTCCTGGTGCCGCCTTAGCCGATAGAGCGGAACGTAAGGCAGCAAAACACAGGAGCCGGGCAAACCAAACATTTGACCAAAGACATGATTCGGAGCTGATGCATATAGGGCCAAACTCGCGACACCGAACACTCCCTAAGGTATTCGGTCTTTATGAAAACGGGCTGAGCAGTGCCCTTGATAATAAGCCCCTGGTGTCCAGGTACGTGCAAGATTCTGACGTGGCCACATGCCAAGACGCCAGCCTCCTCCTCGGTTATACTGAGAATCCAGGGGATGTGTATCAACAAGAGACAGTAAAAAAGGTTTACGCAGGGTCTTAATCTAAAAAGAATCCTTGGAACGAGTCCCTGTTGCACGTCTGCGCTTGTGTCTCTGTTGTGCCGTAACCTAGACGGGTGTAGCATGGTGTTTATCTGTAAAAGAGAGGAACTTAGCTGAAAAAAGAATAGCCATGCAGAATGTACGCTGTGCTAGGTAAACAAAGTATAATTTAAGATGGGTAAAATTGAGCCTTATTGTCGCTTATTTTACATACGCGGAGCCCCTTGTGTAGGGGTGTATGGCTACTAAACCTTTATCAATTATATGTGTGCTCCGGACTCGCCTAGCCGTGTTCGTGGTCTTAATGACCTGTTAGATGCTTTTGTTGGTGAAGCTGCTTTAATGTAAGGCTGTCAAGGCAGCCGCATATTCTTCCGCGCTCGAGGAACACTCGATATTTCCCTTTAGTGAGATGATGCCTCGTGGACCGGGCATCTTAAGCGTGAGAGACACATAATGCATTATTGCATTAAAGCGGGCGAAAGCTTCGCGCCCCAGTAGTGCTTGATAGCCACTTTGAAACGGGGCGATTTGGAATGTTAGCTTTTCGCTGCAGAAGTTATCGGGGGAACCGAACATAACTTCAAGTAGGAGGGAGCCCGTGCAATGGATTTCTGGGCCTGGCATTACTCCTTTAAAGGAAGTATTGCTATGGTTAATTTTTGTTGGGTCCATCCCCATTTTGTGGATTGTGTCCTGATATAGCAGGTTTAGACCACTGCCGCTGTCCATCAGGACTTGTGTAAAGTGGAGTCCGTCGATTATCGGATCTAATACCAAGGCAGTCCAACCTGCGTTCCGGATACTTCTAGAGTAATCCTGATGGTCGAAGGTGATCAGTTTTAACAACCAGTGGCGAGGCTCCTTTGGGATAGGCCGTATGGCGCGTATCTCTATAGGCGCCGCTCTATTTTTCCCTTTTGTAACGTGAAGTAGGTTTACTGTTTTGACTTCCTATGGGAAATTCTTTTGTTTCCCGGTGCTCTGCTTGTGGGGTTCGTCATCATCCTCACTTGGTGTGTCGAGCCCCTTGTGTTCGGCATTGAGTGTGCCGGATTGCTTAAAGACCCAACAATCTCTATGGGTATGGTTTGCAGGCTTCCCAGGAGTACTGTGGATTTGACATATCTTGTCCAAGATTTTGTTTAGGTTAGATAGCTCGTCCCTGTTATCTTTGGGGGGCAGCTTTTTCTGATTCTGCCGAGAGCTATTGAATCCGGCGTTGACTGCCGTGCTCTTCGGGCTGTTTCCCTTATTCCGGCGCTGGTCCTTGCTGCGTCACGGTTTCTCGTTTCCATCCCTGACTTCGGATGTACTTGGGTCGCTGGTGCTGCATCTTGCCAACCAGCTGTCCTCTCCTGCGCAAAAGCGGGTCATGAGGCTTGTGAATGCGGCCATTGTTCTTGGCTTTTCTTGGCCGAGGTGTCTGGCGAGCCATTCGTCTCGAACGCTGTGTTTGAAAGCTACTAAGGCTTCGGCGTCCGGACAGTCGACTATCTGGTTCTTTGTAGTAAGAAATCTGTTCCAGAGTTTCTGGGCTGACTCTCCGAGCTGTTGAGTTATATGGCTTAAATCGTCTGCATCCGGAGGTCGGACATAGGTCCCTTGGAAATTTGCCCGAAAAGCATCCTCGAGCTCTTCCCAACTTCCAATGGTGTTTTCGGGAAGGCCTTTAAGCCAATGCCGGGCTGGCCCTTTGAGCTTGAGGGGTAAGTATTTTATGGCGTGGAGGTCGTCTCCTCTGGCCATGTATATGTGGAGGATATAATCCTCAATCCAGACTCCAGGGTCTGTTGTTCCGTTGTACGCCTCTATGTTTACGGGCTTGAATCCCGCTGGAAATTCGTGGTCCAGCACCTCATCGGTGAAACAGAGGGGGTGTGCGGCACCCCTGTATTTGGGTGTGCCGTGGTGTTCGGATACTTGTTGCGTTGCATTGCTCACTAGAGCTTGCTTTTTTGGCCCGTAGATGGATCTGGCTGAGCCATCTTTTTGATGCGAATCCTTAGGTGGATTGCGTGCCGGCTTGTGTGCGGCGCCGTTTGCCGCTTTATGTTGGCCATGGGGTCGTCTATCCGACCGGGTGGCTTCCTTATTTTTTGAATGCGGGGGCTCTAAGGCCTCCTCATCAAACTCAGGCAGTAGTTTTTGCTTCGGGTAGCTCTTTGTGTGATGACTGCCGCCGTATTTGTCTGCGGTGTTGAGTACTTTGCTCCATCTGATTCTGAGTGCATCTTCCGCAGTTTTGAGCTCCGCTTCTGCTTCTTCAGGCTACGCACAGTGGCGGCGAGCCTTTTGTGGAGGTTCGTCTGCTCCAGCAACTTGTCCGGCGTGAGGTCGTCCGGACTGTTATCCTTGCCGGGGACGGTGTTGGTGTCAAAACCGGCGGATCTCGGGTAGGGGGTCCCGAACTGTGCGTCAAGGCCGAATGGTAACAGGAGACAAGGGACACGATGTTTTTTACCCAGGTTCGGGCCCTCTCGATGGAGGTAAAACCCTACTCCTGCTTGATTAATATTGATGATATGTGTAGTACAAGAGTAGATCTACCACGAGATCAAGGAGGCTAAGCCCTAGAAGCTAGCCTACGGTATGATTGTTGTGTATGGAGTTGATTGCCTACGGACTACAACCCTCCGGTTTATATAGACACCGGATAGGGTTAGGGTTACACAGAGTCGGTTACAATGGTAGGAGATCTTGAATATCCGCATCGCCAAGCTTGCCTTCCACGCCAAGGAAAGTCCCATCCGGACACGGGACGAAGTCTTCAATCGTGTATCTTCATAGTCCAAGAGTCTGGCTGAAGGTATAGTCCGGCTACCCTAACACCCCTAATCCAAGACTCCCTCAGTAGCCCCTGAACCAGGCTTCAATGACGACGAGTCCGGCGCGCAAATTGTCTTCGGCATTGCAAGGCGGGTTCCTCCTCCAAGTCCTTCATAGAAGATTGTAAACACCAAGAGTAGTGTCCGGCTCTGCAAAATAAGCTTCCACATATTGCCATAGAGAGAATAATATTAACACAAATCAAGTCTGCTGACGTATTCCGCAGTGCGTCATCACACTACAGCCAAGTCCTTCACTCGAATCGTTTTTTACTTTTCCACCTCAGAATGTTTTGCGAGGCGGTTTCCTTGGCACGTCTTGTCAAAGCAGAGATCGTGTGCCCCCCTTTTACGGGATTCTCATCAATTCGGACGTGGGTAACCCAATCGTGCCCGTCAGCATGTTTTCTCGATTAAAGGCGAGTCCCAAACGGTTATGGGGAGGGCTCCTGGTATTCAACCTCTTATAAAGAGACCAAGGCCTTACTCCTTTTTCCCATCTCAAACGAGTTCACCTGTCGCCTCGAGTTCCAACACCCTAGGCTCTAGATTCCAAGCACTTCGGACCTTCGACAATGTCCGGTTCCGACCTTCAAGGCCGATGGATGCCCTCCTCCATCACGGAGGAGGACGTGCTAAAGTTGAGAGAGGCTAAGTTCTTGACCGCCGAAATTTCGCATAGGTTGCCTGCTCAAAGGCAGGCTATTCCCAGTCCCCAGCCCGGTGAGAGCGTAGTGTTCATGTCTCACTTCCTTCGGGGGTTAGGCTTCCCGATGGATTCCTTCGTGAGGGGGATGCTGTTTTATTATGGGCTGGAATTTCATGACTTAGCTCTGGAGTCCATCCTCCACATTTCCTCATTCATCATTGTGTGCGAAGCATTCCTCCGTGTTACTCCTCACTTCGGATTATGGCTCAAGACTTTTGGAGTGGAGCCGAAGATGATCGAGGGGCGGCATGCAGAGTGCGGAGGCGCTGTCATAAGTAAGAATGCTGATGCTCCATGGCCCGAGGGCTCCTTTCAAGAGGAGCTCGGCTTGTGGCAACGAGAATGGTTCTATATCACCGCTCCCAGGAGCGCTAAGTGGGTGGCGCCTCCTGCCTTTCGCTCGGGTCCCCCATCATGGCTAGCGTCATGGGTCAACAAAGGATTAGATTGGGGGCTATCCAAAGACGTGCCCTTATTGCAGGGCCGCATCAGGGATCTCTTAGAAAGAGACCTCAACCTGGTCAAGGTGGCACAGGTCATGCTGATTCGCCGAACACTGCCCGGCAAACGTCGCTCCCTTCGGCTGTGGGAGTTTAATCTGGAGGGACCACGAGCTCTCCGTCATTTTATGGGCGCAACGCCCGTGGAGATGTATAAACTGTTCTTCGGATCACAAATGATGTGTCCGGATTTGACTGAGGACGCAGGCCTAAGCTGCAATCGCCCGGATACCGAAGTAAGTAACCTTGTGCCCGGACCTACTATCCATATAATCGTCATAAACTTGCCCCTAAAAGAGCTGTCCTTTTAAACAGGAGTGTATAGCGAAGGCAAAGCTGATCAGGTGTCCGGCTCCCCTTCCCGAAACCAGGCCGGATCCCGTGCTTGTCAGGATGTTGAGGATAATGCCTTTGGAGGGAAGTAAGGGGGAGGACAAGGGAACTATGGCCTCCTCGAAGGAGGCTGCTCCGAAGGGAGGAACCGACAATTCCTCTCCCAAGGGGAAGAAGAGGGCCACCTCTGACGACCCGGAGACCATGGCCCTGAAGCGGGGGAGAAAATCCTCGTCAGAGGGTCCGACGCCGGGGAGTTCCTCGGCCGAACTACACCCTCAAAGGGATCAGCCCTCCAGCGAGCCGTAAGCAGAGAGAGGTTTTCCTTTTGAGGGATGAGAGAAACCCTTAATTTATATCTGAGAAGATTAACCGAAATTTTACCTTGTAGCTCGAACCTCAGCCCCTCTCAGCAGAGCTCTTCTTCGGGGGATCTTCTTCCGGAGATGATGGAGAGCGGGATGCCTCCCCCTGCCGTACCGCCTAGCGAGGCGGGCGACCCTGAGGTGTCGTCGCAGAGGGTTTCTCTGAATCCGGCAGGGGCGGAAGATAGCTATGTGGCCCCCCAAGGCTCTCCGTGTCCGGCCTTCGAAAGAGGCCATAGGACAAGTCCAGCTCCGTCTGGTGCTCGGCCAGAGGAGCTAAAGATTCTGCTGGGGCGAGCTTCTATCTCAGAGGAGCATCGTGCATTTGATGGGCACGATGATTGAAAGGATTTCATCCGCAGAAAGCGGATTGCATGAGGCCGTCAAAAGTTTACTGACGGGTTTTGAGGTACGTTAGATAATGTACACTTTTGTCAGTTGCGCATAAGTAAGGTGCGCCCTGTGTAGATAGTAGCCCCTGAGACTCTACGCATTGTCAAGAAATGACAGCACGCAGAGGATCATAATCCCAGGTCTAAGATGTCGCCTTTGAATGTAGGTGGCGAGGTGTCCGGAATCAAGCCGAACTGATGATGTGGCCGAACTAAAGCGGCAACTGGACATGGCAGATGTCGACATCGCGCTTGTCAACAAGCGGCTTGATGAGGCTCAAGGTATGTAATTCTTCAGGCGACATCAGGTAAGAGGAGCTTCATGCCAGTGTCTTACAATGTGTGTGCTTGACGCAGATGGTACGGCCGCCGTGGAGAATCTTAGGGCAGAACTTGCCCAAGCTAAGGAGCAAGCCAGAAAAAGCGATGCGGCTGCCGAGAAGGCCCTTGAAGAGCTGAGAGCCGAACAGGCTGCTCATTGCCGAAGCAAGGAGGAGATGGCCGAAAAGTTAAAAAGCGCTACCGACTGTTGCAGACTTCTTGAAAAAGAAGACCAGGCGAAACAGACGGACTTAGAGAAGGCTGTTGCCAATGCCAAGGACGCGCGCTCTACGATGAGAGCTGCGAAGGAGGAGCTGCGTCAGGCCGAACAATTTGCGGCTGGAAAGCCCTTTATGCTGCGAAGGAAATTTTGCGATCCGAAGTTTGCTCCGTTGGACAGGATGTGGAGTGTGGAGGATACCTATCTGGACTTGGCAGCGAGTGCTGCTGATGCGACCGAACACTTTCAAGATCAGAAAGATCGCGAAGTGGAAAAGCTTTTCTGGTCGCAGTTTCACAATCCAGAGCGTCCACTGGCAGTGGATGATCGTTTGGCTCAATGGGCCGAACTGAATAGGTTGTCTGGACTCGCCATGAAGTACGTCATGGGTCACCTGTGGCCGGGGAGATCGGAGCCGAAGAGTTATTTCAGCTTGGTGCAGCAATTCCTTGACGCGGTGCCGCGTATAAATGCAATGAAGAGGTCAGCATGCATAGAGGGCGCTAGGATGGCTCTTGCCCGTGTTAAGACATACTGGGCAGAGATGGAGACCACCGTTGTTGCGTCCCGAGATTCGGACAAAAGCCGAGTACCCTCCGAGCACTATTTTCAGGAAGTTCTTGAAGGCGCTCGTGTAATAGAGACGCAGTGCCCGAAAGATGCTATGTTATGATAGCATATGTAATTATAAAGTAATATTTTGATAAACTGTAGTGGCCTTTTTTATACTTGTGCCTCCAAGTATTGGGAACACCTCCTATGTGGCCGTTTTAAGATATATATATATATATATATATATATATATATATATATATATATATATAGAATCTGAAAGATGGCAGTCGTTGGCTTCAGCCCCCACGCACATAGTGCGGGGGGTGCTCGCAGAAGACGCATTTTCACACTTAACCCAACGTCTTGGTCCTACAAAGGAGGTGATAGCGCAGCGGGCCAGGCAACCGGACTATAATGCTTTAACATTTTCACTTAGCCATAGGAGTTTGACAATGAGACTCTTTAGGTAGCTCATTGGTGGCAACTGCGCTCGTCCGAATTCGGGGCGCGTATGTGCCTGACCGGGAAGCAGCCCTTCGTTAAAGCGGAGGAATCCAATAGATTCCGATAGGTCATCGAGTGGCTGACCAGTCTCACGCTACATCATGACAGTCAGTTTTTGACTTTCTTTACTGAGGTGCTCGCCCGGCCGAACCGGGGGCACAATCACAGTAGTTCTCCTGGTGCTACCTTAGCCGATAGAGCGGAACGTAAGGTAGCCGAACTCAGGAGCCGGGCAACCCAACATTTGACCAAAGACATGATTCGGAGCTGATGCATATAATGCCAAAACTCGCGACGCCGAACAGTCCCTAAGGTGTTCGGTCTTTATGAGTGCGGGCGAAACAACACTCTTTATTAAAAAAGCCCCTAGTGCCCAGGTACGTGCAAAAATTCTGACGTGGCCACTTGCCAAGACGCTAGCCTCCTCCTTGGTTATATCAGAAAGAAAAAACCAGGGGATGTGTAGCAACAAGAGACAGTAAAAAAGGTTTACGCAGGGTCTTAATCTAAAAAGAATCCTTTAGGACGGGTCCCTACTGCACGTCTGCGCCTGTGTCTCCGTTGTGCCGTATCCTGGACGGGCGCCGCACGACGTTCATCTGTAAAAGAGAGGAACTGAGTTGAAAACGGGTCATGCCGAAAAGGTTTAAAATAAGCAAAGTATAAAGTAAGATATATAAGATTGAGCTTTATTGTCTCTTATTGTATATGCGTGGAGCCCCTAGTGCGGGGGTATATGGCTTCTAGGCCTGCATCAATGATGATTTTGCACCGAACTCGTCTATCCGCGTTCGTGGTCTTGAATGACCTATTTCAAAGTTTCTTTTGGCCGGTGAGGCCATTTTGCTGTGGGGCTGTCAAAGCGGCCGCACAGTCCTCCGCTTGGGGAGGCGCACTTTAGTGCTTCCCCTTCAAAGATATGATGCCTCGTGGACCGGGCATCTTAAGCGTAAGAGATGCATAATGCGGTATTGCGTTAAAGCGAGTGAAAGCTTCGCGTCCCAGTAGTGCTTGATAGCGACTTGAGAACAGGACGATATGGAAGGTCAGCTTTTCGCGGCGGAGGTTATCGGCAGAGCCGAATATGACTTCGAGCCGGAGAAAACCCATACAATGGGTGTCCGGACCAGGTATTACCCCTTGAAAGGAGGTTTTGCTGCGGCGGATTCTTGCTGGGTTTATCCCCATGTGCTGGATTGTATCCTGATATATCAGGTTTAGTCCATTGCCGCCGTCCATAAGGACATTTGAAAACTGGAGTCCGCCAATTATTGGATCGAGTATCAAGGCAGCCCAGCCTACATTCTTGATATTCCTAGAATAATCTAGCTGATCGAAGATGATCGGTTTTGACAACCAGTGGCAGGACCCTTTGGGCCGTGTGGTGCGTACCTTTACGGGCGCCGCACGTTTTGTTATGTGAAGTGAGTTCACTGTTTTTACTTCTTGTGGGAAGTTCTTTTGTTTCCTGGTGCTCTGCTTTTGGGGTTCGTCCTTGTCTTCGCTTGGTGTGTCGAGCCCCTTGTGTTCGGCATTGAGTCTGCCGGATTGTTTGAAAACCCAACAGTCTCTGTGGGTATGGTTAGCAGGCTTCCCGGGAGTACTGTGTATCTGACATATCCTGTCCAGGATTTTACTTAGGTTGGATGGATCGTCCCTGTTATCCTGGGGGGGGGGCGATTTTTCCTGATTTTGTCGTGAGCCTTTGAATCCGGCATTGACTGTCGTGCTCTTCGGACTTTTGTCCTTAGTCCAGCGATGGTCGTTGTTGCGTCGCGGTTTTCCATTTCCATCCCTAGTTTCGGATGTACTTGGGTCGCTGGGGATGCACCTTGCCAACCAGCTGTCCTCCCCTGCACAAAAGCGGGTCATGAGGCTTGTTAGTGCGGCCATTGTTCTTGGCTTTTCTTGGCCGAGGTGTCTGGCGAGCCATTCGTCTCGGACATTATGCCTGAAAGCTGCTAAGGCTTCGGCGTCCGGACAGTCGACTATCTGATTCTTTTTAGTGAGGAATCTATTCCAGAACTGCCGAGCTGATTCTCCGGGTTGTTGAGTTATGTGACTAAGATCGTCTGCATCCGGAGGGCGGACATAGGTCCCTTGAAAGTTTGCTCGGAAAGCATCCTCGAGCTCTTCCCAGCTTCCAATTGTGTTTTCGGGAAGGCTTTTAAGCCAATGCCGGGCTGGCCCTTTAAGCTTAAGGGGTAGATATTTTATGGCGTGGAGATCATCTCCTCTAGCCATGTGTATGTGGAGGATATAATCCTCGATCCAGACTCTAGGGTCTGTTGTTCCATCATATGCCTCTATGTTTACGGTTTTGAATCCCTCTGGGAATTCATAGTCCAAGACCTCATCGGTGAAACATAGGGGGTGTGCGGCGCCCCTGTATTTGGGTGTGCCGGATTCTGATGATGGCTTCATAGTGTTGCTTACGAGAGCTTGCTTTCTTGGCCCATAAATGGACCTGACCGGGCCATGATGCGAATCCTTAAGTGGGTCGCATGCCGATTTAGGTGCGGCGCCGCTTGCCGCTTTATGGGGTCGTCTATCCGACCGTGTGGCTTTTTCATTTTTTGAATGCGAGGGCTCTAGGGCCTCTTCGTCGAATTCAGGCAGTAGCTTTCTTTTCGGATAGCTTTTAGTGCGGCGACTGTCGCCGTACTTATCTGTGGTATTGATTACTTTGCTCCATCTAATCCGGAGTGCGTCTTCCGCTGTTTTTAGCTTCCGCTTCTGCTTCTTTAGGCTGCGTGCAGTTGCAACGAGCCTCTCATGGAGATTCTTCTGCTTCATAGGTTTATTCGGCGTGAGGTCATCCGGAATGCCATTTTCGCCGGGGGAGGGATGTTCGGTTTCTCTATCCGTGTTGCCCTGTTCGGACGGTTGCTCTAAGGCCTGCTCATCGTCTACCGGCTCGTCCTGCTCTATGGCTGGGGTTTTGTCGAGGCGGGGCTTGGGTCGGCGTTTACGCCGACGCTTTGATTGCTTTTCGGGGGGTCGATCTCCCGTCCCATCCCCTTTTTCCTCGTTGTTGCTTAATTTTCGGGGGGGTATCCACCATGTACACATCGTGAGATGAGGTGGCTGTCCAATGCCCTATGGGTGTTGGTTCGTCGGTATCTGCTGCATCGTCATCCATGCTGTCGATGTCTCCGGAGTCGAAGTTGAGCACGTCGTTTAAATTGTCGACAGTGGCTACCAAGTGGGTGGTGGGTGGGCTTTGAATTTCTTCATCGTCCGTATCCCATCCTCGCTGACCGTAGTTCGGCCAGGGCTCTCCTGATAAGGAGAGAGACTTGAGAGAGTTCAGGATATCGCCACAAGGCGAGTGCTGAAAGATGTCTGCGGTGGTGAACTCCATTATCGGCGCCCCATCGAATTCGATTGGCAGGGGCGCGGGGGGTTCAGAGTCCGGGGAGGAATCCGGATCCTCGGAGTCACTGGTCGTGTAGAGTGCGGGGCTAGCGTTCGTCTCGATCGCTTTCGGGATCGCAGCCCCCGAGGTGACGTCCAACCGCTCATCCGCAATTGGCGCAATAGGCTCCGAGTTAGGGGTCGGAACCGATGCGTGTGCGGCCTCCAGGACACTGTCCGGGGGCAGAGCTAGATCATGCCCCTCGAGATAGTGCGGCGCACTTGGCCGTGGCTCGAGCCCGTCGAAGATCAAGTCTCCGCGGATGTCAGCCGTGTAGTTTAAGCTTCCAAACCTGACTTGATGGCCAGGGGCGTAGCTTTCGATCTGCTCCAGGTGGCCGAGCGAATTGGCCCGCAGAGCGAAGTGAAAGCACAAGTGCTCCCTAGGTGGTTTTGATAATTGATGACAACATATCTCTTGTTGGACTAACACTTCTATCTAGCATGTTTCAGATAAGTTCAACAATGGAGTGGCATGGACTAAAGGTTGTGGGAACTCCTTCAAGATGCTAAGGACAAGGGATTGGCTAAAGCTTCATGCTCAAGACTCTTCACTTTTACATTTTAGTGATCCAAGATCACATTGAGTCCATAGGAAAAGCCAATACTATTAAGGAGGGATGAGGTGTTGCTTAATGAGCCTCTTGCTTCATGTGCTTAGTGATATGCTCCAAAACCCTCAACTACTTTCCCATATCCACATATGACCTAAACCCTAAGCCAAACTCGGTCCTACCGATTCTTCCTATCCGGCGCCACCGAGTTTCACTTGTCATTAGCCACTGCCAAACCCTAGCAATTCGGTTCTACCGATAAGGATCTCGGTCCCACCGAGATGGGGTTGCAAACTCTCTGCTACCCATTGCAATACTCTCGGTCCCACCAAGTTTGTGTAATCGGTCCCACCGAGATTGCAATGTAAACTCAGTGTTTCCCTTTTGTAACTTTTCGGTCTCACCGAAAGAGCAAATCGGTCCCACTGAGTTTGCCTGACCAACTCTCTGGTTAGCTAATTACCAAATTCGGTCTCACCGAGTTTGTGTAATCGGTCTCACCAAGATTACGTTATGCCTAAACCCTAACCGAATCGGTCCTACCGAGTTGCATGTCGGTCCCACCGAAATTCCTAACGGTCACTAGGTTTACTACCTCGGTCCGATCGAGTTTATGATTCGGTCCCACCGAGATTGGAAAATTGTGTAACGGTTGGATTTTGTGTGGAGGCTATATATACCCCTCCACCTCTTTCTCATTCAGTGAGAGAGCCATCAGAACACACACATCATTCAAACTCATATGTTCTGAGAGAGAACCACCTACTCATGTGTTGAGACCAAGACATTCCATTCCTACCATATAAATCTTGATCTCTAGCCTTCCCAAGTTGCTTTCCACTCAAATCTTCTCTCCACCAAATCCAAATCCTATGAGAGAGAGTTGAGTGTTGGGGAGACTATCATTTGAAGCACAAGAGCAAGGAGTTCATTACCTACACACCAGTTGTTACTTCTTGGAGAGTGGTGTCTCCTAGATTGGCTAGGTGTCACTTGGGAGCCTCCGACAATATTGTGGAGTTGAACCAAGGAGTTTGTAAGGGCAAGGAGATCGCCTACTTCGTGAAGATCTACCGCTAGTGAGGCAAGTCTTTCGTGGGCGATGGCCATGGTGGGATAGACAAGGTTGCTTCTTCGTGGACCCTTTGTGGGTGGTTGCTTCTTCGTGGACCCTTCGTGGGTGCAGCCCTTCGTGGACTCGCGCAACCGTTGCCCTTGGGTGGAGCCCTGTGTGGACTCGCGCAACCGTTACCCTTCGTGGGTTGAAGTCTCCATCAACGTGGATGTAGGATAGCACCACCTATCCGAACCACGGGAAAAACATCCGTGTCTCCAATTGCGTTTGATCTTTCCAAACCCTTCCCTTTACATTCTTGCAAGTTGCATGCTTTACATTCCGCTGCTCATATACTCTTTGCATGCTTGCTTGATATGTATTGTGTGTGTTGAAATTGTGCCTAAACTCCACTTAAACCGAAAAAGATTAAAAATTGCAACTTTAGCACTAAGTGTCTAATCACCCCCCCCTTAGACGCATCTACTTCTAGATCCTACACGAAGCCGCCGAAGACAAAGATCTGTCCAGGGAGAAAAGTCTCACCCTGGACCGTATCGTTGTTGATGATCAAAGGAGCCATCGGGACTAAAGGCGACGACATAGAGGAACTCTCAATGAAAGCACCAATGTCGGTGTCAAAACCGGCGGATCTCGGGTAGGGGTCCCGAACTATGCGTCAAGGCCGGATGGTAACAGGAGATAAGGGACACGATGTTTTTTACCCAGGTTCGGGCCCTCTCGATGGAGGTAAAACCCTACTCCTGCTTGATTAATATTGATGATATGGGTAGTACAAGAGTAGATCTACCACGAGATCAAGGAGGCCAAGCCCTAGAAGCTAGCCTACGGTATGATTGTTGTGTATGGAGTTGATTGCCTACGGACTACAACCCTCCGGTTTATATAGACACCGGATAGGGTTAGGGTTACACAGAGTCGGTTACAATGGTAGGAGATCTTGAATATCCACATCACCAAGCTTGCCTTCCACGCCAAGGAAAGTCCCATCCGGACACGGGACGAAGTCTTCAATCTTGTATCTTCATAGTCCAGGAGTCCGGCTGAAGGTATAGTCCGGCTACCCGAACACCCCCTAATCCAGGACTCCCTCAGACGGGTTGTTCAGCTTCTTTATCCAAGTTACCCTGTTCGGACGGTTGCTCAATGCCATGTTCATCGTCCGCCGGCTCGCCCCGCTCTGTGGCTGGGTCTGTATGGCCGCTGTCTTTGTCGAGGCGGGGCTTGGAGCGGCGCTTACGTCGCCGCTTTGACCGCTTTTCGAGGGAACGATCCCTCATTGCGTCCTCGTCGTTGTTTCCTTTGGGTGTGTCCACCATGTACACATCGTAGGATTGGGTGGCTGTCCAGTGCCCTATAGGCGCTGGTTCCTGTTCGTCTCCTACATCGTCGTCCATACCATCGATGTCTTCGGAGTCGAAGTCTAGCATGTCGGTTAAATCATCGACAGTGGCTACAAAGTGGGTGGTGGGTGGGCATCGAATTTCTTCGTCGTCCGCATCCGAATCCTGCCGGTCATAATTCGGCCAGGACTCTCCTGACAAGGAGAGAGACCTTAGTGAATTCAGAATGTCGCAAAAGGGCGAGTGCTGAAAGATATCCGCGGCGGTGAATTCCATGATCAGCGCCCAATCAGATTTGATTGGCAGGGGTGCTGAGGGTTCGGAGTTCGGAGAAGAGTCCGGAACTTTGGTGTCACGAGCTTCGCAGAGGGTTAGACTGGTGTTCGGCTCGATCGCCGTTGAGACTGTAGCCCCCGGGGCAGGGTCTAGCCACTCGTCCTCGATCGCCGCGGTTGGCTCCGAGCTAAGGGTCGGAGCGAATGCGGGTGTGGCCTCCAGGGCACTGTCCGACGGCAGAGCTAAATCATGCATATCGTGACAGTGCGGCGCGCTCGGCTGTGGCTCGAATCCGTCAAAGATCAAGTCTCCGCGGATATCGGCAGTGTAGTTCAAACTTCCAAATCTGACCTGATGGCCAGGGGCGTAGCTTTCAATCTGCTCCAGATGGCCAAGCGAATTGCCCGGCAGTGCAAAGCCGCCGAATACGAAGATCTGTCCAGGGAGAAAAGTCTCATCCTGGACCGCATCGCCGTTGGCGATCGGAGGAGCCATCGGGCCTAAAGATGATGACACAGAGGGACTCCCAATGAAAGCACCAATGTCGGTGTCAAAACCGATGGATCTCGGGTAGGGGGTCCCAAACTATGCGTCTAGGCGAATGGTAACAAGAGACAAGGGACACGATGTTTTTACCCAGGTTCGGGCCCTCTCGATGGAGGTAATACCCTACTCCTGCTTGATTAATATTGATGATATGGGTAGTACAAGAGTGGATCTACCACGAGATCAGAGAGGCTAAATCCTAGAAGCTAGCCTATGGTATGATTGTTGTTCTCCTTCTACGGACTAAAACCCTCCGGTTTATATAGACACCAGAGAGGGCTAGGGTTACACAGAGTCGGTTACAATGGGAGGAGATCTACATATTCGTATCGCCAAGCTTGCCTTCCACGCCAAGGAAAGTCCCATCCGGACACGGGACGAGGTCTTCAATCTTGTATCTTCATAGTCCGAGAGTCCGGCCAAAGGTTATAGTCCGGCTATCCGGACACCCCCTAATCCAGGACTCCCTCAGTTCCCCTTCCCGGCATTTGTTCCGTGGCGGCATGTAGTTACATGGTCCTTATTCCTTGTTCTTACTTCATGTGCTTGTTATCCTCCTTGAGCTCGCTACTTCTTCGATTTTTGTGAACTGCTCCTGCAGGTTACCCCTTCTTGTTTCAGGCATTGGGCGGTCATTTCTTCATGGCTGACAAGGTTTGCTTGCTGCGGCGTGGCGGGTCGCGCGTATTTTCTCTGCTCCTGTGACCTCAAGACCACACCTTTCTTGTTCTAGGATGGACACACCCTCGCTCGACAGTGCAGCGTCCTTCGAGCCAGGACGAGAGGGAAGGGTCCTCCTTTAGCGAGGGCGTAGGAGGTGTGGTGTCTTCTCGTTTCTCAGATCCAGCATACGGCAAGTTCGTTGCCAAGTCGTCTGGCATTTCCCTGGGCGTTCTTCATCTTCGCCCATGTTTCGAGATGGAAGGCTTCCCACTATGCAAGCAATGCTTCTCTTTCTCCAATCTTTAATTGCTTGTAGCGTGGCTGTGATGTAAGCTGTGTACCCGGCTCCCCAGCATCTTTTGGTCGTTGTTGTTTTCTTTTCTTTGTGTGTGGTGTTGGGACATGTAATGGTGGCTGTAATTCCTGGCCGGTTGATGGCTTTGTTAATTCAAAGTCGGGCTCTTCTAGAGCCTTCATTCTAAAAAAACATATGTTGTCCATTTGGATCCGAACTAGAACCAACCACGAAGGATCTGTTGAACTCTTCGAAGGCAAGATCATAAGCTGATTTTACTGTGAAGACTCCGAGCTTCCCAGGACACCAAGCAATAACATCTTCCCCTATCCTCGAAGTTAGACTAGGGGTAGGGGCGCGCCCGTGGCGTGCCTCTTGAGATGCCCCTCTGTGCTCATAGGCTGTCTATAGACTTTATAGTCCCTGCTTTAATCAAATAGCCATCTAACCATCAGGTAGATGTTACCACTAACCAAAATAAACACTGGACAATAGTTTCATATGAGTCTATTAAAAGAATAGAAGCCACACTCTTTATATTGATCTGATCATACTATAAGAGGTCAATAATTTGGCAAGTCAATAATACACATACGAATAACAATATGCCATTCCATAACAAATAAGGCCCTTGCACCCGTGTAAATTTCATGCTGCAACAGCCGCCAAGATTCTGACGTGTTGAGCTTCTGCGCGTTCGCGATGGCCGAGACGATGTCAGGGAAGGCTTTGGTACCCCACCAGTCGTCCTGGTCCGATGACGCATAAATCTATCGAATGATAAAAACCATCACTGTGGTCAGTTTCACACTAATTTCGGAGTTCAGACAAGTACAGTACTATGCAAGAAGCCTACAGCTCTGATGTGATACGTCTCCAGTGTATCTATAATTTTTTATTATTCCATGCTATTCTATTATCTGTTTTGGATGTTTTATATGCATTAATATGATATTTTATATTGTTTTTGGGACTAACCTATTAACCTAGAGCCTAGTGTCAGTTTCTGTTTTTTCCTTATTTTTGAGCCTCGCGGAAAAGGAATGCCAAACGGAGTCCAAATGGAATAAAACCTTCGCGATGATTTTTTTGGACCAGAAGACACCCAGGAGACTAGGAGACCAAGTCAGAAGAGCCACGAGGCAACGACAAGGGGGGAGGGCGCGCCCCCTACCTTGTGGGCCCCTCGGTGACCCCCTGACCTAGATCTTCCTCCTATATATTCACATATATTCCCAAACCACCAGAGGCATCCACGAAAAAACTTTTCCATTGCCGCAACCTTCTATTCCCGTGAGATCCCATCTAGGGGCCTTTTCCGTAATCCTGTCAGAGGGGGATTCAATCACGGAGGGCTTCTACATCAACTCTATTGCCCTTCTGATGAAGCGTGAGTAGTTTACCTTAGACCTACGGGTCCATAGCTAATAGCTAGATGGCTTCTTCTCTCTCTTTGATTCTCAATACCATGTTCTCCTCGATGTTCTTGGAGATCTATCCGATGTAATCTTCTTTTGTAGTGTGTTTGTCGAGATCCGATGAATTGTGGATTTATGGTCAGCTTATCTATGAATATTATTTGAATCTTCTCTGAATTCTTATATGCATGATTTGATATCTTTGTAATTCTCTCTGAACTATCAGTTTAGTTTGGACAACTAGATTGGTTTTTTCTTGCAATGGGAGAATTGCTTAGCTTTGGGTTCAATCTTGCGTTGTCCTTTCCCAGTGACTGTTGGGGCAGCAAGGCACGTATTGTATTGTTGCCATCGAGGATAAAAAGATGGGGTTTACATCATATTGCTTGAGTTTATTCCTCTACATCATGTCATCTTACTTAACGCGCTACTCTGTTCTTCATGAACTTAATACTCTAGATGCAGGCAGGAGTCGATCGATGTGTGGAGTAGTAGTAGTAGGTGCAGGCAAGAGTCGGTCTACTTGACACGGACGTGATGCCTATATTTCATAATCATTGCCTTGGATATCGTCATAACTTTGCGCTTTTCTATCAATTGCTCGACAGTAATTTGTTCACCCACCGTATTAGTTGCCTTCGTGAGAGAAGCCTCTAGTGACACCTATGTCCCCCGGGTCTATTTTCCATCATATTAGTTTCTGATCTACTATTTTGTAACCTTTTACTTTCAGATCTATAAACCAAAAAACCCCCAAAAAATTATCTTTTGTTTATCTATCTCTATCAGATCTCACTTTTGCAAGTGACCGTGAAGGGATTGACAACCCCTTTATCGCGTTGGGTGCAAGTTGTTTCATTGTTTGTGCAGGTATTGATGACTTGTGCGTTGTCTCCTACTGGATTGAAAACTTGTAATACAACAATTATTTTAAAAAAGTGTTCTGAGAAACGAGCTATCATGTGCGGAGATCAATGGCTTTCAAGCCAAATGATCAATCTTATGGCCACATTCATGGCATAGTTTATTCAAATGATCTCATATTGTGCACAAGGGTGCATATTGCATTGGCAAACAATGTTGCCTCAGGAAGTTTTCATTTTCTTTGGACAAAAAAATTATTTTCCATTTTTCGAGCGCCTAAAATGAATTTTTTTGTGAAGAACCTACCAAATAATTGTTGCAAAATTGTACCAAATCAAGTTTATAAAATACTAGGCCATATTTAATGCACAATTGACCAAATGGTTGGGTGTCAAAAGCTTTTGTCCACCTCTTGTGAAAAAGACAAATTTCCGCCGATTTAGTAGGAAGCGGGTCAAATTTGAACTGCAGCTGCCTCATAGTTTGCTATTTATTTTTCCAAAAAATAATTTTTAGGTACAAAAATATCTATTTAATCAGAGAAACACCAAAAGTTTTCCAAGATTCAACAACTAGTTAGGAACGGTCATGCCCGCCGTTTTGACCGCATTTTGAAACGGGCATGAAAAATTCAAAGAAAATCAAAAATTGGGAAAACTTCACATTGTGTCATTATATGTGGCCAAGTTTCAAGGAAAAATAATAAACTTGTAATACGGCAATTATTTTTAAAAAGTGTTCTCAGAAACGAGCTATCATGTGTGGAGATCAATGGTTTTCAAGCCAAATGATCAATCTTATGGCCACATTCATGGCATAGTTTGTTCGAATGATCTCATATTGTGCACAAGGGTGCATATTGCAATGGCAAACAATGTTGCCTAAGGAAGTTTTCATTTTATTTAGACGAAAAAAATCATTTTCCATTTTTCGAGCGCCCAAAATGAGTTTTTTTGTGAAGAACCTACCAAATAATTATTGCAAAATTGTACCAAATCAATTGTCTAAAATACCAGGCCATATTTAATGCACAATTAACCAAATGGTTGGGTGTCAAATGCTTTTATCCACCTCTCGTGAAAAAGACAAATTTCCGCCGATTTAGTAGTAAGCGGGTCAAATTTGAAATGCAGCTGCCTGCTATTTATTTTTCCCAAAAATCATTTTTAGGTACAAAATTATCTATTTAGTCAAAGAAACATCAAAAGTTTCCAAGATTCAACCACTAGCTAGGAACGATCATGCCCGCGGTTTTGACCGCATTTTGAAACGGGCATGAAAAATTCAAAAAAATCAAAAAATTGGGAAACCTTCTCATTGTGTCATTATATGTGCCCAACTTCACAGAAAAATAATAAACTTGTAATACAACAACTATTTTTAAAAAGTGATCTCAGAGACGAGCTATCATGTGTGGATATCAATGGCTTTCAAGCCAAATGATCAACCTTATGGCCACATCCATGGCATAGTTTGTTCAAATGATCTCATATTGTGCACAAGGGTGCATATTGGAATGACAAACAATGTTGCTTAAGGACTTTTTTCATTTTCTTTGGACAAAAAATTATTTTCCATTTATCGAGCACCCAAAATGAGTTTTTTGTGAAGAACCTACCAAATAATTGTTGCAAAATTGGACCAAGTCAATTTTCTAAAATACTAGGCCATATTTAATGCACAATTGTGTTGGGGAACGCAGTAATTTCAAAAAAATCCTACGCACACGCAAGATCATGGTGATGCATAGCAACGAGAGGGGAGAGTATTGTCTACGTACCCTCGTAGACCGTAAGAGGAAGCGTTATGACAACGCGGTTGATGTAGTCATGCATCTTCACGATCGACCGATCCTAGTACCGAAAGTACGGCACCTCAGCGATCTGCACACGTTCGGCTCAGTGACGTCCCACGAACTCACGATCCAGCAGAGTGTCGAGGGAGAGCTTCGTCAGCACGGCGGCGTGATGACGGACAGGGCTTCACCTAAGCACCGCTATGATATGACCGAGGTGAATTATGGTGGAGGGTGGCACCGCATACGGCTAAGAGATCAATGATCAACTTGTGTGTCTATGGGGTGCCCCTGGCCACGTATATAATGGATGGATGGAGGAGGAGGCCGTCCCTGATAGGGCGCTCCCAAAGTGTGGAGTCCTACTAGGAGTCCCTAGTCCTAGTAGGATTCCACATCCACATGGAATAGGAAAATGGGAAGGGAGAAGGAGAAGGAAGGAAGGGGGTGCCCCTTTCCCTAGTCCAATTCGGACCAGTCCATGGGGAAGGGGTGCAGCCACCCTTGAGGCCTTTCTCGCCTTTCCCGGATGGCCCATTAAGGCCCAATACGAATTCTCGTAACTCTCCGGTACTTCGAAAAATACCCGAATCACTCGGAACCTTTCCGATGTCCGAATATAGCCTTCCAAGATATCAATCTTTACGCCTCAACCATCTCGAGACTCCTCGTCATGTCCCCGATCTCATCCGGGACTTCGAACAAACTTCGGTCATCAGATCACATAACTCATAATACAAATCGTCACAGAACGTTAAGAGTGCAAACCCTACGGGTTCGAGAACTATGTAGACATGACCGAGACACATCTCCGGTCAATAACCAATAGCGGAACCTAGATGCTCATATTGGGCCCTACATATTCTACGAAGATCTTTATCGGTCAAACCGCATAACAACATAAGTTGTTCCCTTTGTCATCGGTATGTTACTTGCCCGAGATTCGATCGTCGGTATCTCAATACCTAGTTCAATCTCGTTACCGGCAAGTCTCTTTACTCGTTCCGTAATGCAACATCCCGTAACTAACTCATTAGTCACATTGCTTGCAAGGCTTATAGTGATGTGCATTACCGAGAGGGCCCACAGATACCTCTCCGATACACGGAGTGACAAATCCTAATCTCGATCTAAGCCAACTCAACAAACACCATCGGAGACACCTGTAAATCATCTTTATAATCACCCAATTACGTTGTGACGTTTGATAGCACTGATACGTCTCCAACGTATCTATAATTTTTTATTGTTCCATGCTATTATATTATCTGTTTTGGATGTTAATGGGCTTATTTATACACTTTTATATTATTTTTGGTACTAACCTACTAACCCAAGGCCCAGTGCAAATTGATGTTTTTTTGCCTATTTCAGTGTTTCGCAGAAAAGGAATATCAAACGGAATCCAAACGGAATGAAACCTTCGGGAGAGTTATTTTTGGAACAAATGTGATCCGTGGGACTTGGAGTGGACGTCAAGCAACCAACGAGGAGGCCACGAGGCAAGGGGGCATGCCTACCCCCCTGGCCGCGCCCTCCACCCTCGTGGGCCCCTCGTGGCTCCACCGACCTACTTCTTCCTCCTATATATATCCATATACCCCGAAAACATCCAGGAGCACCACGAAACCCTATTTCCACCACTGCAACCTTCTGTACCCAAGAGATCCCATCTTGGGGCCTTTTCCGGAGCTCCGTCGGAGGGGGAATCAATCATGGAGGGCCTCTACATCAACTCCATGGCCTCTTCGATGATGTGTGAGTATTTTATTTCAGACCTTCGGGTCCATAGTTATTAGCTAGATGGCTTCTTCTCTCTCTTTGGATCTCAATACAATGTTCTCCTCGATCTTCTTGGAGATCTATTTGATGTAACTCTTTTTGCGGTGTGTTTATTGAGATCCGATGAATTGTGGGTTTATGATCAAGTTTATCTATGAACAATATTTGATTCTTCTCTAAAATCTTTTATGTATGATTAAGTTATCTTTGCAAGTCTCTTTGAATTATCAGTTTGGTTTGGCCTACTAGATTGATCTTTCTTGCAATGGGAGAAGTGCTTAGCTTTGGGTTCAATCTTGCGGTGTCCTTTCCCAGTGACAGTGATAACCCACAAGTATAGGGGATCACAACAGTTTTCGAGGGTAGAGTATTCAACCCAAATTTATTGATTTGACACAAGGGGAGCCAAAGAATATTCTCAAGTATTAGCAGCTGAGTTGTCAATTCAACCACACCTGGAAACTTAATATCTGCAGCAAAGTGTTTAGTAACAAAGTAATATGATAGTAATGGTAACGGTGGTAAAAGGTAACGATAACAAAAGTAATATTTTTGGTGTTTTGTAGTGATGATAACAGTAGCAACAGAAAAGTAAATAAGCGAAGAACAATATACGGAAAGCTCATAGGCAATGGATCGGTGATAGAGAATTATGCCAGATGCGGTTCATCATGTAACAGCCATAACCTAGGGTGACACAGAACTAGCTCCAATTCATCAATGTAATGTAGGCATGTATTCTGAATATAGTCATACGTGCTTATGGAAAAGAACTTGCATGACATCTTTTGTCCTACCCTCCCATGGCAGCGGGGTCCTATTGGATACTAAGGGATATTAAGGCCTCCTTTTAATTGAGTACCGGAACAAAGCATTAACACATAGTGAATACATGAACTCCTCAAAGTAGGGTCATCACCGGTAAGTATCCCGATTATTGTCACTTCGGGGTTAACGGATCATAACACATAATAGGTGATTATAGACTTGGAAGATAGGATCAAGAACTCTCATATATTGATGAAAACATAATAGGTTCAGATCTCAAATCATGGCACTCGGGCCCTAGTGACAAGCATTAAGCATAGCAAAGTCATAACAACATCAATCTCAGAACATAGTGGATACTAGGGATCAAACCCTAACAAAACTAACTCGATTACATGATAAATCTCATCCAACCCATCACCATCCAGCAAGCCTATGATGGAATTACTCACGCACGGCGGTGAGCATCATGAAATTGGTGATGGAGGATGGTTGATGATGACGATGGCGACGGATTCCCCTCTCCGGAGCCCCGAACCGACTCCAGATCAGCCCTCCTGAGAGAGTTTAAGGCTTGGCAGTGGCTCCGTATTGTAAAACGCGATGAATCCTTCTCCTCTGGTTTTTTCTCCCCGGAAGTGAATATATGGAGTCCAGGTTGAGGTCGATGGAGCGTCAGGGGGCCCACGAGGCAGGGGGCGCGCCCAGGGGGGCAGGCGCGCCCCCACCCTCGTGGACAGGTGGGACACCCCCTAACGTGGATCTTCCTTCCAATATTCATTATATATTCCAAAATAATGCTCCGTTGTTTTTCAGGTCATTCCGAGAACTTTTATTTCTGCACAAAAATAACACCATGGCAATTGTGCTGAAAACATCGTCAGTCCGGGTTAGTTCCATTCAAATCATGCAAGTTAGAGTCCAAAACAAGGGCAAAAGTGTTTGGAAAAGTAGATACGACGGAGATGTATCAACTCCCCCAAGCTTAAACCTTTTCTTGTCCTCAAGCAATTCAGTTGATAAACTGAAAGTGATAAAGAAATACTTATACAAACTCTGTTTGCTCTTGTTGTTGTAAATATGTAAAGCCAACATTCAAGTTTTCAGCAAAGATTATGAACTAACCATATTCACAATAACATTTAGGTCTCATGTTTACTCATATCAATGACATAATCAACTAGCGAGCAATAATAATAAATCTCGGATGACAACACTTTCTCAAAATAATCATGATATGATATAACAAGATGGTATCTCGCTAGCCCTTTCTGAGACCGCAAAACATAAATGCAGAGCACCTTTAAAGATCAAGGACTGACTAAACATTGTAATTCATGGTAAAAGAGATCCAGTCAAGTCATACTCAATGTAAACTAACAGTAATGGATGCAAATACAGCGGTGCTCTCCAATTGGTGCTTTTTAATAAGAGGATGATGACTCAGCATAAAAGTAAATAGATAGGCCCTTCACAGAGGGAAGCAGGGATTTGTAGAGGTGCCAGAGCTCGGTTTTGAAATAGATATGAATAATATTTTGAGCGGTATACTTTCATTGTCAACATAACAACCGAGAGATGGTGATATCTTCCATGCTACACACATTATAGGCGGTTCCCAAACAGAATGGTAAAGTTTATACTCCCCCTCCACCAACAAGCATCAGTCCATGGCTTGCTCGAAATAACGAGTGCCTCCAACTAACAAGAGTCCCGGGGGAGTTCTATTTGCAGTTATTTTGATTTGGTTTGCCGACAACAACCCCTTTATCGCGTTGGTTGCGAGGTTCTTATTTGTTTGTGTAGGTACAAGGGACTTGCGTGTAGTCTCCTACTGGATTGATACCTTGGTTCTCAAAAACTGAGGGAAATACTTACGCTACTTTGTTGCGTCACCCTTTCCTCTTCAAGGGAAAACCAACGCAGTGCTCAAGAGGTAGCAAGAAGGATTTCTGGCGTCGTTGCCGGGGAGATCTACATCAAGTCAAGACATACCAAGTACCCATCCCAAACTCTTATCCCTCGCATTACATTATTTGCCATTTGCCTCTCGTTTTCCTCTCTCCCACTTCACCCTTGCCGTTTTATTCGCCCTCTTTTCCGTTCGCCTCTTTTTCGCTTGCTTCTTGTGTGCTTGTGTGTTGGATTGTTTGTCACGATGGTTCAAGATAATACTAAATTGTGTGACTTTTCCAATACCAACAATAATGATTTAATTAGCACTCCGATTGCTCCTCTTACCGATGTTGAATCTTGTGAAAGTAATACTGCTTTGCTGAATCTTGTCATGAAAGATCCGTTTTTCGGCCTTCCTAGTGAAGATGCCGCTACCCATCTAGACAACTTTGTTGATCTGTGTGATATGCAAAAGAAGAAAGATGTGGATAATGATATTGTTAAATTGAAGCTATTCCCGTTTTCGCTTAGAGATCATGCTAAAAGTTGGTTTTCTTCTTTGCCTAAAAATAGTATTGATTCTTGGAATAAGTGCAAAGATGCTTTTATCTCTAGGTATTTTCCTCCCGCTAAGATCATAACTCTTAGAAACGATATTATGAATTTTAAGCAACTAGATCATGAGCATGTTGCACAAGCATGGGAGAGGATGAAATTAATGATATGTAATTGCCCTACACATGGTTTGAATCTTTGGATGATTATACAAAAAATTTATGCCGGATTGAATTTTGCTTCTAAAATCTTTTAGATTCGGCCGCGGGAGGCACTTTTATGGAAATCACTTTAGGAGAAGCTACTAAACTCCTAGATAATATTATGGTTAATTATTCTCAATGGCACACTGAAAGATCTACTAGTAAAAAGGTTGCAATAGAAGTAATTAATGTTTTGAGTGGAAAGATGGATGAACTTATGAAATTGGTTGCTAATAAGAGTGTTTCTTCTGATCCTAATGATATGCCTTTGTCTACTTTGATTGAGAATAATAATGAATCTATGGATGTGAGTTTTGTTGGTAGGAACAATTTTGGTAATAACGCATATAGAGGTAATTTTAATCCTAGGTCGTTTCCTAGTAATTCCTCTAATAATTATGGTAATTCCTACAACAATTCTTATGGAAATTATAATAAGATGCCCTCTGATTTTGAATCTAATATTAAAGAATTTATTAGTTCGCAAAAGAGTTTCAATGCTTTGATTGAAGAAAAATTGTCTAAGATTGATGAGTTGGCTAGGAACGTGGATAGAATTTCTCTTGATGTTGATTCTTTGAAACTTAGATCTATTCCTCCTAAGCATGATATCAATGAGTCTCTCAAAGCCATGAGAATTTCCATTGATGAGTGCAAAGAAAGAACCGCTAGGATGCATGCTAAAAAAGATTGCTTTGTGAAAGCGTGTTCTTCTAGTTTTCATGATAATAAGAATGAAGATCTAAAAGTGATTGATGTGTCTCCTATTAAATCTTTGTTTTGCAATATGAATCTTGATAATGATGGGACTGGAGATGAGTCAACTTTAGTTAGAAGGCGTCCCAATGATTCAGAGTTTTTAGATCTTGATGCAAAAATTAATAAAAGTGGGATTGGAGAGGTCAAAGCTTTACATAGCAATGAACCCACTATTTTGGATTTCAAGGAATTTAATTATGATGATTGTTCTTTAATAGATTGTATTTCCTTGTTGCAATCCGTGCTAAATTCTCCGCATGCTTATAATCAAAATAAAGCTTTTACTAAACATATCGTTGATGCTTTAATGAAATCTTATGAAGAAAAGCTTGAATTGGAAGTTTCTATCCCTAGAAAACTTTATGATGAGTGGGAACCTACTATTAAAATTAAAATTAAAGATCATGAATGCTTTGGTTTATGTGATTTGGGTGCTAGCATTTCCACGATTCCAAAAACCTTGTGTGATGTGTTAGGTTTCCGTGAATTTGATGATTGTTCAATTTGCACCTCGCAGATTCCACTATTAAGAAACCTATGGGAAGAATTAATGATGTTTGCTACCTCTTGAGCACTGCGTTGGATTTCCCCGAAGAGGAGAGGATGATGCAGCAAAGTAGCGTAAGTATTTCCCTCAGTTTTTAAGAACCAAGGTATCAATCCAGTAGGAGGCTTCGCGCGAGTCCCTCGTACCTACACAAAACAATAGCTCAATGCAACCAACGCGATTAGGGGTTGTCAATCCCTTCTCGGTCACTTACGAAAGTGAGATCTGATAGAGATGATAGATAATATTTTAGGTATTTTTGGTATAGAGATGCAAAGTAAAATAGAAGGCAAAGTAAAAAGTAAAGCAATAATAAAGTGATGGAAGATTGATATGATGAGAATAGACCCGGGGGCCATAGGTTTCACTAGTGGCTTCTCTCAAGAGCATAAGTATTTCTACGGTGGGTGAACAAATTACTGTTGAGCAATTGACAGAATTGAGCATAGTTATCACTACAAAAAAAAGACACATCCATGACATTTTGGGCCAAACGAATTTTTTTCTGTCATACATATGACACTTCTATGACGATAATTGTGACAAAACCCGGTATCATCATAGATGTGGTGGCCTCCTACTTCTATGATAAAAAATCATGACAGAAAATGGGCTTTTCGTCCTGGGCGGGCCGGAGACGCAGCTGCATGACATTCTTTGGGCCATCCATGACAGAAAAAACCGTGGTAGATGCGAGGGGGAGGAAAATTTCGGGGAGTTCCCGGTTACGGTGGGAGGTTGGGGGCCGAGCGATGCGCGTTTCTCTTGTACACGTACGCACCTGTGTGCGAGGCGTTGGCTCTAACTGAACCCGAGCGAGGCGTTGGG
Organism: Triticum dicoccoides; assembly: GCF_002162155.2. NCBI lineage: Eukaryota > Viridiplantae > Streptophyta > Magnoliopsida > Poales > Poaceae > Triticum > Triticum dicoccoides. The sequence goes on from NC_041382.1 coordinate 18,704,350, forward strand.
CTCTAACTGAACCAGAGTGATTGCACTGCAGGCTACGCATTACTGAACCCGAGTGATCGATCGATGGCTGTTAACTGAACCCGATTGAGCAATTCCTTGGCTACTGCTGCTAACTGAAGCCGATCGAT
>NC_041382.1:18705345-18752660 GCF_002162155.2 Triticum dicoccoides
ATCAACAGGACCCCTGTTTCGACCGTAGGAGGTCTGTTTCCTCCGTTGTGCGGTACGCCAGGCCTCGTTTCCATCTCCTGCTTCGTCCAAGCCCTCCCGATGAACACGACCACGCATTCCGTTCCGACCCAGCCGCGTTGCCTCCCGATGAACACGACGCATTCCGTTGCCTCCCCATGAACACGACGCATTCCGTTGCCTCCCCATGAACACGACGACGACGCTGTTTCTCCGTTCCGACCCAGCCATGTCAACGAGCCCTCGCCGTACGTATACGCGAGTAGGCGTTTGAGACCCCGCCCGTATGTACACATACGTGGCCATATTTTCTTTCTTGCACCCTGGCCGCTGTACGTACGTGTACATGCTACGTGCGTGCCTCTACTATGACATGTGCGCGCCTCTACTACGACACGTGCGCGCCTCTACATCGACCAGTATATATGTACGTACACATTCGCGACCAGAATGACAACGCTACGTATGCTTCGACCAGGTGGGTCCCGACTGTCAGGCACTTCCTTGCCTGCGAAGATGTAGCTGGTGGGTCCCAACAGTCAGGGGGGCGAAATACGATGGCCCGCCCGGTGGGTCCCTGCTGTCAGGTGGAGGAATCATTATTTTCTGCGTAATAAGGAGGCACTTCCTTGCTGCCGCCGTGGACCCAGCTGTCAGTCTCTCCACGTACAGTCCATGTCCGATGGAAGTCGTTCCTTGACCACGTTGACCACACCACGCCAAGAGCACCAGGGCGGTGGACGACGGCGAGGCCTAGGAAGGGGACGACGGGGAGCCGGGGAAGACGCGGCAGTGGAAGCCCGCGCGCACGCAGAGAGGAGTACGAGGGTTCATCGGTTCGGCTGCGGTGTGAGGCTGTCGTCGCCGCAGGGCCTGGCCAGCGATGGGAATAGTAGGGGGCGGTGAGGCCTCCGCGGCAGCACAGCCGGCCATGGGAGGCAGGAGCATGCGGCATGACCGGCACTACTTTGGGCGGCTGGAGCAAGAAGACCAGAGGTTGAAGAAGCACTACGGCCGTTGGATGCACATCGTACGATCACTGGAGCTAGAATTGTTCATATTGACTAAAGTTGACAAAGGCCCCCGTCCCAGTCAACTTAGTAGGCCCACCATGGTGGGTCCTAGCTAGCAGGGGGAGTATTCATTTTTTTGTTCGTAATAAGGAGGCACTTCCGGTGGGTCCGAGCTGACAGCGGGGGGAACGTTTTTTCACGAAATATGCTGGCCCGTCCGGTGGGTCCGAGCAGTCAGGGGGCAACGTTTTTTTCGTGAAATAAGGTGGCCCGTCCGGTGGGTCCCTGCTGTAAGGTGGACGAATAATTATTTTGCGCGTAATAAGGAGGCACTTCCTTGCGGCCGCCTGGACCCAGCTGTCAGCCTCTCCATGTATAGTACTTTTCCGATGGAAGTCGGTCATTGACCACGTGGACCACGCCGCGCCGAGAGCACCAGGGCGATGGTCTAGACGATGGCGAGGCCTAGGAAGGGGACGACGCGGAGCCGGGGAAGACGCAACAGTGGAAGCCCACGTGGAGAGGAGTACGAGGGTTCACTGGTTCGGCTGCGGTGTGAGGCTGCTGTCGCCGCAGAATAACAGGGGGTGTGGGTGAGTGGAGGGATGGCCTGGCCAGCGGTGGGAGTAGTATGGGGGCGGTGAGGCCTCTGCGGCAGCACAGCCGGCCACGGGAGGCAGGAGCAGGCGGCACGATTGGCGCTGCTTTGGGCGGCTGGAGCAAGAAGACCAGAGGTTGAAGAAGCACTACGGCCGTTGGATGGACATCGTACGGTCACTGAAGCTAGAAACGTTTATTATTGACTAAGTTGACAAAGCCCTTGGTACGCTCCAACTTAGTAGGCCCACAGGTCAGCCTCCGAAACGGTGCGCCCCAGATGTCAGGGGGAGGAATAATTTTTTGGGCGGCCGAAGCTAAGAATATCCGAAATTGAAGAAGAAGCATGACATCCGTTGGATAGACATCCAACGACTACTGCTGCTAGAACCATGTGTTGACTATAATAAGTTGGCAAAGCCTTGCATACGCTTCAACTTATTTTTTTAGGGGACGTGTCACTTAGTAGGCCCACAAGTGTGTGGCAGAGAACTTATAGCCCATTTACGTTTTGTAAGAATGTACAGCCCATTTTGGAATTCTAATGGAATTTACAACAGCCCATTTACAGTTTGTTAAAAGTACAACCCATTTTCTAGCTAGGACAAGGATTAATAATTTCAACCAACCGTTGAAGACAGAATTCAATAAAATTTTCCACATTTTGATGGGCTCCGAAATATTTTTATCCCAAAATTTCTAGTCAGATTAAATATAACTTTTGTATTACATAAAAATCTAACGAAACATTGCGCGCGCAACAATGAAAATTTAAGATTTTCAAAATCCATAAATAATATTTTATAAATTAATTTCGTGTTTGGTGCATTTTTTATAGTACTGCCCAGTTTTTATAATTACATCCCATTTATTATTTTTTAAAGCCCATTTTCCTGTTAAGCCTAATGCATCCCTCCTAGGAAAGATTTGCAGCCCAGCGGGTATTCCTCAAAAAGACGTATAGCTGGGCTAGCCATTTTCATCTTGAAAAAATTAGTATCTGGGTTGGATATCTGGCCTGGGCTAGACGGGCCACAGCCCGCCCAGTTAATACCCTGCTCTCCTCTGAACAACAATGAAATCATCGCAAAGAAAAACTCTACAGTGCTCACGCCTCAAAAACACAAATACTGCTCGAGCTGCTTGGTCCCAGCTGTCGGCCGCACCTTGTGCAATTCTCTCGTTTATATTGACTACATAGGTTGACAATGGTGTGGGACCGTGATGTTAGGAAACCAGGAGAAAGCAAAAAAAAATATAGTTGTACATAATAAGGAGGCACTTGCGTACGTACGGCTATGGCCCTAGTGGGTCCCTAGTGTCATCCAGTCAAAATAAAGTCATCTCCTAAATCCTCTTGTTCGCTGACGATGTTAACAATGCTCGGCGCCACGGCGAGCGCAACAACTCGAAGGACAACGGAGAGGGCCTCGCGGGCCCTATGGATGGTCTGATACAGCGCCCGCTACTCATTCAGGAAGCCAGGATCATCGGACACCTATGAGCACCTTCGAGAAACTGAGACGGCATGAAACGGTAAGGCCGCGCTTGGGAGCTCTGGTTTATTTCAAACCTGTATTAACATACAAGTGTAATTTACTCGTCATCGAAAACAACGCGTAAAATACAGGCGTAATGAAACCGAGGGCCCAAGGTCTGTAAGTAAAACCGGCGGGTTACGCGTGTAATTTGAGAGTCCAGTGTATATTTTACGAGCACTGCTATATGGACGACATTACCATACGATACATGCACGACGTGCGTATCATGTCATCCATGGGCAAGGCTGAAACAACAGCTAACGGCTGGATTAGCAATCGTCCGAGTGTCGTTCAGCGTTTTTATCATGTGTCAAGTACTTCCAATATTTTACTAGTCAAAATCGAGCAACCAAGCGCCTTCGCCCGAGACCATCTGCTTTAATTTACAAGCGTCAGTTTTACAAGCGGTTTTGGTTGGAAAACGACAATCCAATCACGGCCTAATATCATGAGTTGGTCGGAAGATCATATGGTTTCACGTCTGACCTACCCGACTTGTCGTATAGGCTATGAATGAAACATCAGACGATGAACTTCTTAAGCACGGAAACAACAGAAGAGGATGATCTTCTTAACAAGCAAATCACTGGCATTAGATCGACATGCAAAACAATACGAAGCATTATTCTCAGGAGGCACGGTGAACAGCTCGTGATGCCGCATGCCACAACATTCCAAGCTCAACTTTGCAATCAAACACAAGGCCTGGCATTACATAGACAATATTCAGAATAAACTCTTAACACAGGAATATCTCAGCAGAGTAACTATTTACTTCTAAACTGAACACAAGAATAGGAAAAAACACTCGACGCTTCTAGCTGACATCAATGAGAAAATTTTGACAAGGTTTTCCAATTCCAATATATTAAACTAACGTCTTCTTGCTAACATCAATGATTAAACTTTGACAAACTTTTCCCATTCAAAATATGTAATGCCTATGATCGTGGAGTCCTGTCACTTCTTGCTAACATCAATGATTAAACTTTGACAAGCTTTTCCCATTCAAAATATGTAATGCCTATGATCGTGGAGGCACTCCACGTGTTGTTAAATTGCCAATGGTCTCTGCAGACTAGTCATGTCACCGGTGTCTAATAATACTCTGTAAAGCTTCTCGGTCATTCCTTTTGTAATGTAGCGCAAACAGTGACTCCTTCTTTCTGCAAAGTGGAACGACCAACTGGACCCAGTAATGCAGCAGTTTGCCTTGGACACATTGGCTCCTTTTGTGCAGTTGAATTAAAATCGAAGTCGGAATAAAACCGAGCTTTAATTTTGATATCCCTGTAAGCAACAAAAGGTATAAGGGAAACAATTACTGAGAAATAACGGTTGATGACTTGTACTCCCAGAAGAAAAACATCTACTGATCTACCTTATCTTAATGGGAAACAAAGCAGGAGAGTAGCAATTCTCAATCAGTGTGATTCATTCATATTAACCAGAAGAAAAACAATACCAATACAAGTAGCACAACATCTGAAAGCACACTTCACAATCATGTGGATGAAGGCCTGTACTGACCTTTCATGAGACCAACAACTATAAAATACGAATCTGCCAACACGAATAGGAAATCCAATCTCGTTTTGTGCAGTTGCACTGAAATCAAGCAAAGTGTTTCGTGTAGCGAAGCAAAATGTCGCAATAGCAACAAGTTGAATAGATATCCATGTATAAACAGAGGCAAAAAAGGAATCAATTACTGGCTAATAAAGGAGGATGAAACATGCGGCCACAAAAATGGTAATCCCGCCAATCCCTAACAAGTGTTGCAGTTTCGAAATAAGATTCAGTAGTTAATTCTGAGAGTGGCATCAATTACTAGCTTATAAAGGGGGTGATGCTGAATTTGTTGTAACAAAGCAACAAGCATCATGTCTGGGTTGGTCCCATTTTTGTTCACTACTTAATGGGAAAAGACAGCAATACAATAGCTTCAATTCATCATTTATTTAAAACAGTACCAATACAAGTAGCACATCATCTCAAAAGACACTACACGATCATGTGGATGAAGGCAAGTACCAACCTGTCATGGCGCACACAAGATAAAATACGAATCTGCCAACACGAATAGGAAATCCAATCTCGTTTTGTGCAGTTGCACTGAAATCAAGCAAAGTGTTACGCGTAGTGAAGCAAAATGTCGCAATAGCAACAAGTTGAATAGATATCCCTGTATAAACAGAGGCAAAAGAGGAATCAATTACTGGCTAATAAAGGAGGATGAAACATGCGGCCACAAAAATGGTAATCCCGCCAATCCCTAACAAGTGTTGCAGTTTTGAAATAAGATTCAGTAGTTAATTCTGAGAGTGGCATCAATTACTGGCTTATAAAGGGGGTGATGCTGAATTTGTTCACTACTTAATGGGAAAAGACAGCAATACAATAGCTTCAATTCATCATTTATTTAAAACAGTTGCATTGATTCATATTAACAGAGACATTCTCTTGAAACAACATTCGTTAAAAAATGTAATTTACTTTTAACAGTGGCATTGCTTCAATTTTCCGGCGGCATTCTTAGATTAACAACAGCAAAATAGCTGCATGGGACATGCCAGCACCATGTGCGTCCACACGTATAAATGGGTGATGCAGAGTATGTAGCCAAGCAACATATATACGCTGGTCCCATATTTGTTCTCTTTGAACCTTCTTCCTATGTGAGGGCAGCAAATCTAGTCGTGCACAAACTACCCGACCCCCCAGTTTCTTTCCCTTTTCAACAAAGAGATCGGTTCCTTACAGATGTGTGTACTGGGTTACACACTTTTTCCCTTTTCGACCTACAAAGCGGCTAGATAGCCAGTCTATACTACTTTCCGCCCCTCCTTTCCTCATTGAACCACGTCCTAGATTCTTGCTCCAGCCCGCCGCACCCTTCTTTCCTCTTTGAACCAAGACCTAGATTCGACTACAGATCGAAAAAGATCCACATGCAGCTAGAGCGACGACGGTTTCAAAGAAACTTATACCTTAGGGTCGTCGGGATGTGGCAAGGCGTGCGACGGGAGGCCGGATCTGACCACACTACGTACGACAGTGAGGAAGAAGGGGTCGGTGGCCCTCCCGCACAGGTGCTGGGTGAAAGAGAACAGCGCAGCTGGCAGTGGATTGCCTCCCTCACCGAAGGCGATAGAGTGAACGCTGCACCTCCTCCCTTCCCGGTGTGACGGGATACGGACGCCTCCTTCACCAGCTGTGAGGGGGGAGAGAGAGACAAGAGGCCAGCGCAATCTTGTTTAGATCTGGTGAAGAGAGGGTAAGAGACTGTGAATATAGCAAACCCTAGCAAATGAACGCTGAGCCTCCAGCGTGTAACATATATGTAGTGCGGCCAGCATGTGGAGAGTGCAAACCCTAGCGAACAAGCGCTGAGGCTCCCGCTTATATGTATACTACTGTAGTACAGACTGAGCTCCGGTGCCTTCACTGCACCTGCTTTTGGCTGTATGACAGGTGAGCCAGCCACATTTTGGGCCCACCTATTGTAAATCCAAAGGCAGGTGCACTAAGTCAATGAAGCTGCGTCCATATAGTACTCTCGTGTATACGACTAAAATATAGTGGAGTGGTTTTCTTATTCTCTCCATGACAATCGTTTTAAATTGTGTAAGTACGAAACGAAACTCGTTATTTAATGTACAGTGAAGAAAACTAGTACTACTTCCGATGAACTAACGATCCACGCCCACGCGTCCTGGTCGCACTTCCTGTCCTTCACGTGTGGTACACTACCCTCCCTTAAGTGAACAACCACACATGCGCCAAATTATCGGAAACGTGTGAGAGTGTGTACAAATAAAGAAATTTAATTTCAATTATCGGAAAGGTTTGAGAGTATTACAAAGTTTGACTACCTACTGATGGAAGACAACTTGTTTTTCGTCGAAAATCGATCAGCTTCACCAGCCGACGCAACCATGAGGCGCAACCATGAGCATCGATAGGTCATCGTGGTGATGCATCATCCATTTGGCATCAACTTAGGGTGAGGCACCTAAGAAGTTTGACAAATCCTTACTGTGGTCTGTTTCTTCTCAGTAATCAAGCTCGAGGAAGGAAGAACCACGTGGCAGAGGACAGTGAGGCGGAACAACAATGGCCATCCAATTTTGTGCAGTTCCACTAAAATTGAGGAAGACATGCCCGGGTATGGAGACACACATTGCTGTTTCCAAAAATATAAAAAAGGGTTAGCAACGACATCTCAATTGTCAATAAGAATTAATGAAAAGTACACCAACAAACAGAAGCATCATAATTATCTTGATGGGAACTAAACCAGGATACCCGAGAAAGAAGCATTTCTTCATTTAACCAGTGATAGTACTACCACCATATGGACAATGACCGCACAACCACCATGTACTTTTTGTCGAAACAACATGTATACCTCCACCGAGGCATAAATCAGGACAACTTTTTGAGTTGCATTTCCTCTAGTAGTAGGTGATGTTGGACCAGCCGACGAACCCTAGCTACTATGCATGGGGAGCTGGGGAGTAGTCGCATAGAAGAAAACCCGCACGCAGCGACCTAGGGAGCTGGAGCAGTACAAGAAGTTATACCTCAGGTGGGCGAGATGTCGTTTAGGCAGGCGGGCGGGATCTTCCCACACGACGGCAGCGAACAAGGGAACGGAGGATCTTTGTCCGCGCCAGCGCCGGCTCCAAGAGGACGGTGCGCATCGGCTTCCTCCGTCGCCGACGGCGACAACGTCAACGCTGCACCTCCTCACCTCCCGCAGCGGATGGGATTCGGCCGGATCTGTGACCACCGGTGAGGAGAGAGATAGAGTGGACACTGTCATCTTGTTTTGATATGGAGAGGGTGAGAGAGCGAGTTGCGAGAAACTCTATCAAACAAGAGGCTATAATGGAGTAAAAAAATCTCTCCATAGCAGTGGTTTTAAATAGAATACGCGCGTTCCCGGAAAAAAGAAACGAAAACTGGCGGACAATTTTTTTTGGGTCTGTCTAGGACATATCTAGATGTGACATAGTTATGTCACATATAAGTTGATGTCCACTCTGTTTGTGGTCTTTTCCTAGTTTTTTTTGTTTCTTGTTGCTACATTATATACTTGTGGGAGCTTAGATGTGATATCCTTATATAACATCTAGATGTGAATTAGACAAATTGATTTTCTAACGTACCAAGAAAGAAAACTCGATCAAAAACACGCCCCCGCTTCCAGGTCGCGAGAGTCATCGCGCACACACACATAGACATACACATGCATATCCGTGTTTACGTAAAATTCCATTTCCATCTCCATCTCCAATCATATTTGTCCAACTGGCACATTATTTACATTGTTAATTATATACGCAGCAATATTAACGTACATCATCTCTTGTTTGTGCACGTCCGGACCGCTGCCACGGCCGGCCCTGACCAACCCGAACCCTCTTCATCACCCGCGCGTGCTTCCCGCCCGAAACGGTCAGTGCCGCATTCATGCCCGGCCAGAGCGGACGCGACCTCTCACTGGCGCCGTCATTGAAGTGGCGCGCCGCCCGAGAGAGCGTCGCCCGCGCCGTCCGAGAGAGCGTCGCCCGTGCCGCTTCCGGGTGCACGCAGCTGCTCCATTTTATATTGCGTACGTGTCATGCAAGAGTGAAATGATGGTTGCTTCTTCCGACTAACTTACTGTGTGATTTGACTGCTCCTTAGTGGCCCCTACACGTACTCCCCCTACGTGTATGCAACAGTCACACGTACACATGGACGCAAAAACGCGCGCGACGCCCTAATGCATGCATGTCCGAGCACACGATGGAACACACACGGTCACGCTCAAGTGCTTAACCTACACGTGCATGCATACACATACTCAGTCAGGGTGAGCTAGTGACCATATGAACACCGGAAAATATATATATTGAGCGCAATGAGCGTATTATGAAGTCCACTGACCGTATTTTTACAAATATACAGTGACAGACAGTGTATTTATCTCGTTTGAAATTAAGCCATATTAACCGGAGAGGAGGCAGAATGGACTAGCATTACTTTGCTGTGTCCCGTCAACTTGCCGAACGAGGAGAAGGTTGCAGGACGGGAGAAGCTTGCGCGCGGTGGCTCGCAGGACAAGGAGAAACTTTTGACTAATGCAAGCTCTCCCTCGCTCAGGCGATGGACGTGCAACAGTTAATTCGGTGTCAGATTGCCAGAAGCATACTACACTATACTACTAGTGCTATTATTGCTCGACTTCCCAAATAGCCAAGCGCAAAGTTTACTAGGAGTAGTACTACTACTATAGTCCATAAAGGTACGTACTATACTATTACTACTAGGAACCGGATGGAGGAGCGTCTGCACTCTTACTATAATTTTAAAATGTGATAAATCAATCTTCAACACATTTGGTTCTCTTCGAGGGTTCTCGCATGTGATAATGGAAGTTGATTGCATGGAACACTCGTCACAATTCTCGCTTAATTCTGGCTCATATCCTGTTACAAATAGTAGCGCTCAGTAATATTTCCTCTTTTTTGTTATTCAGCATGTAAACAGGTCAGCAAACCTTGCGGCGCATCTTCGTGCGAACCGTGCTTGCTGAACTTTGAATATGGCCGAGAGCTGGCTTGATGAAACACCTCGCTTCCTACTTCTTTTTTTTGGCTTCCTAGTGACCAGTGTCTTGGCTGATCGTCCTAAGAATGCTTATATATGAATAAAGCTCTCTCATTTACCCGCAAAAAAGATTAAGCCATATTAACAGGAAAGGAGGGAGTATGGACTAGCACTACTTTTTGGTGTGTCCCGTCAACTCGCAGAACGAGGAGAAGCTTGCAGGACAAGGTGAAGCTCGCTTACGCCTTTTGACTAATGCAACCTACCCTCGGTGGACATGCATCAGTCCATTCGGTGTCAGGCATACACTGTAGTACCCAACATGCGGAGTACCATCATTGTTCGACTTCATGAAGAGGCGAAGAGCCAAGCGCAGTACTAGTACGCGTACTTGGTTTTGCACCTTCATACTACTCCACCCTCCGTAACAGTTTACAGGGCGCGCTTCATTATGATGCATTTCTCTCAATGCATTTCCACCACCAGAGAGACTTTAGACGTGTTTGGTTTAATGCTCAATTAATTAGGGCGTGGTAACCGCAATCAAGTCCACAATTTTCTCTCCATGTACTATACTACTACAGAGTGCATGCATGTGTGTACCCGGGGTGGAAGCACTGCATGCATGTGTGTACGCATTATTCCCTCTAGTAATAGACGCCGTGCTATAACTACCAATGCTATTTTTCAGGCTGATCGCTAGTCGCCTTGGTCCCATAGATTTTTTTACTTTTTTCTGAAGCGCGCTATATAAAAAGTGACGGATGGAGTAGTATGAGCGGATTCAAAGAAGAGCGTATTGATGGTTGCTTCTTCAGAGCAACTTACAGTGGGAAAGGTGGGGCTTATGATTTGACTGCTCATTACTCACTATTAATGCGGCGCAACGACCGGGCTGAGTCTCCCATGCGGTTGTGCACTACCCCCTCGGTTCTTAAATATACTCCGGAGTATTTGTCTTTCTAAAATATGTTGAAATCTCTGTTAAGACGAGTAGAATATTTAGGAACGGAGGGAGTACACATACGAAGCAAAATGAGTGAATCTACACTCTAAAATATGCCCGTTTGAAATTTATAAAAAGACAAATATTTAGGAACGAAGGAGTATAATTTCGTGCATGGCACATGGACCCGGATGATGAAGAGGCTTCTGGCAATGCTATCAAGCTTCCATCATTTGTTTACATAATTGACGTACTATACAAATAATTTTCCAGCGACATGAAATTGTACAATGGTGTGAGCTTTCAGCTTTTGTTTCGCTTGTCTTGCCATCGATGCTCTTTCGGAAACAATAAAAAACTAACTTCCTTGCTAATGCATGTCAATTATTAGCAGATCAGAGCTAATAATTATATCACAACTGAAGACAAAGTTGTGAGAAGGTGTTAAATTAAAATTGATCCATGCTTTCATTGGCAGCAACGTCCCCCCAGCTCTGTCTAAATCAACAAGGCATGTTGGTGTTCAGGAACGTAGTAATTTCAAAAAATTTCCTACACACACGCAAGATCATGGTGATGCATAGCAACGAGAGGGGAGAGTGTTGTCTACGTACCCTCGTAGACCGGAGCGGAAGCGTTGACGCAACGTAGAGGAAGTAGTCGTACGTCTTCCCGATCCGACCAATCCAAGCACCGAAACTACAACACCTCCGAGTTCTAGCACACGTTCAGCTCGATGACGATCCCCGGGCTCCGATCCAGCAAAGCGTCGGGGAGGAGTTCCGTCAGCACGACGGCGTGGTGACGATCTTGATGTTCTACCGTCGCAGGGCTTCGCCTAAGCACCGCTACGATATGACCGAGGTGGAATATGGTGGAGGGGGGCACCGCACACAGCTAAGGAACGACCACGAAGATCAACTTGTGTGTCTAGAGGTGCCCCCTGCCCCCGTATATAAAGGAGCAAGGGGGAGGCCGGCCGGCCCTTGGGGCGCGCCAAGGAGGGGGAAGTCCTCCTCCTAGTAGGAGTAGGACTCCCCTTTCCTAGTCCAACTAGGAAGAGGGAAGGGGGAAGGAAAGACAGGGAGAGGGAGAGGGAAAGAGGGGCCGCGCCCCCCTCCCCTAGTCCAATTCGGACTCCTCATGGGAGGGGGCGCGCCACCTCCTGGGCTGCTTCCCTCTCTCTCCCCTCAGGCCCATTAAGGCCCAATACTTCCCCGGGGGGTTCCGGTAACCCCTCCGGCACTCCGGTTTTATCCGAAACTTCTCCGGAACACTTCCGGTGTCTGAATATAGCCGTCCAATATATCAATCTTTATGTCTCGACCATTTCGAGACTCCTCGTCATGTCCGTGATCACATCCGGGACTCTGGACAACATTCGGTACATCAAAATATATAAACTCATAATGAAACTGTCATTGTAACATTAAGCGTGCGGACCCTACGGGTTCGAGAACAATGTAGACATGACCGAGACACGTCTTCGGTCAATAACCAATAGCGGAACCTGGATGACCAATGGAATGGGTCATGTCAATCACATCATTCTCCTAATGATGTGATCCCATCAATCAAATGACAACACATGTCTATGGTTAGGAAACATAACCATCTTCGATTAACGAGCTAGTCAAGTAGAGGCATACTAGTGACGTTAAGTTTGTCTATGTATTCACACAAGTATTATGTTTCCAGTTAATACAATTCTAGCATGAATAATAAACATTTATCATGATATAAGGAAATGAATAATAACTTTATTATTGCCTCTAGGGCATATTTCCTTCAGTCTCCCACTTGCACTAGAGTCAATAATCTAGATTACACAGTAATGATTCTAACAATCATGGAGCCTTGGTGTTGATCATGTTTGCTCGTGGAAGAGGCTTAGTCAACTGGTCTGCTACATTCAGATCCGTATGTATCTTGCAAATCTCTATGTCTCCCACCTGGACTAGATCCCGGATGGAATTGAAGCGTCTCTTGATGTGCTTGGTTCTCTTGTGAAATCTGGATTCCTTTGCCAAGGCAATTGCACCAGTATTGTCACAAAAGATTTTCATTGGACCCGATGCACTAGGTATGGCACCTAGATCGGATATGAACTCTTTCATCCAGACTCCTTCGTTTGCTGCTTCCGAAGCAGCTATGTACTCCGCTTCACATGTAGATCCCGCCACGACGCTTTGTTTAGAACTGCACCAACTGACAGCTCCACCGTTTAATGTAAACACATATCTGGTTTGCGATTTAGAATCGTCCGGATCAGTGTTAAAGCTTGCATCAACGTAACCATTTACAATGAGCTCTTTGTCACCCCCATATACGAGAAACATATCCTTAGTCCTTTTCAGGTATTTCAGGATGTTCTTGACCGCTGTCCAGTGATCCACTCCTGGATTACTTTGGTACCTCCCTGCTAGACTTATAGCAAGACACACATCAGGTCTGGTACACAGCATTGCATACATGATAGAGCCTATGGCTAAAGCATAGGGAACATCTTTCATTTTTTCTCTATCTTCTGCAGTGGTCGGGCATTGAGTCTTACTCAACTTCACACCTTGTAACACAGGCAAGAATCCTTTCTTTGCTTGATCCATTTTGAACTTCTTCAAAACTTTGTCAAGGTATGTGCTTTGTGAAAGTCCAATTAAGCATTTTGATCTATCTCTATAGATCTTAATGCCCAATATGTAAGCAGCTTCACCGAGGTCTTTCATTGAAAAACTCTTATTCAAGCATCCCTTTATGCTATCCAGAAATTCTATATCATTTCCGATTAGTAATATGTCATCTACATATAATATCAGAAATGCTACAGAGCTCCCACTCACTTTCTTGTAAATACAGGCTTCTCCAAAATTCTGTACAAACCCAAATGCTTTGATCACACTATCAAAGCGTTTATTCCAACTCCGAGAGGCTTGCACCAGTCCATAAATGGATTGCTGGAGCTTGCACAGCTTGTTAGCTCCCTTTGGATCGACAAAACCTTCCGGCTGCATCATATACAACTCTTCTTCCAGAAATCCATTTAGGAATGCAGTTTTGACATCCATCTGCCAAATTTCATAATCATAAAATGCGGTAATCGCTAACATGATTCGGACAGACTTAAGCATCGCTACGGGTGAGAAGGTCTCATCGTAGTCAATCCCTTGAACTTGTCGAAAACCTTTTGCGACAAGTCGAGCTTTGTAGACAGTAACATTACCGTCAGCGTCAGTCTTCTTCTTGAAGATCCATTTATTCTCAATTGCTTGCCGATCATTGGGCAAGTCAACCAAAGTCCATACTTTGTTCTCATACATGGATCCCATCTCAGATTTCATGGCTTCAAGCCATTTTGCGGAATCTGGGCTCACCATCGCTTCTTCATAGTTCGTAGGTTCATCATGATCTAGCAGCATGACTTCCAGAACAGGATTACCGTACCACTCTGGTGCGGATCTTACTCTGGTTGATCTACGAGGTTCAGTAGTAACTTGTTCTGAAGTTTCATGATCATTATCATTAGCTTCCTCACTAATTGTCGTAGGTGTCACAGAAACCGGTTTCTGCGATGTACTACTTTCCAATAAGGGAGCAGGTATAGTTACCTCATCAAGTTCTACTTTCCTCCCACTCACTTCTTTCGAGAGAAACTCATTCTCTAGAAAGGATCCATTCTTGGCAACAAATGTCTTGCCTTCGGGTCTGTGATAGATGGTGTACCCAACAGTCTCCTTTGGGTATCCTATGAAGACACATTTCTCCGATTTGGGTTCGAGCTTATCAGGTTGAAGTTTTTTCACATAAGCATCGCAGCCCCAAACTTTCAGAAACGACAACTTTGGTTTCTTGCCAAACCATAGTTCATAAGGCGCCGTCTCAATGGATTTTGACGGTGCTCTATTTAACGTGAATGCGACCGTCTCTAAAGCATAACCCCAAAACGATAGCGGTAAATCTGTAAGAGACATCATAGATCGCACCATATCAAGTAAAGTACGATTACGACGTTCGGACACACCATTACGCTGTGGTGTTCCGGGTGGCGTGAGTTGCGAAACTATTCCGCATTGTTTCAAATGTAGACCAAACTCGTAACTCAAATATTCTCCTCCATGATCAGATCGTAGAAACTTTATTTTCTTGTTACGACGATTTTCAACTTCACTCTGAAATTCTTTGAACTTTTCAAATGTTTCAGACTTATGTTTCATTAAGTAGATATACCCATATCTGCTTAAATCATCTGTGAAGGTGAGAAAATAACGATATCCGCCACGAGCTTCAACATTCATTGGACCACACACATCTGTATGTATGATTTCCAAAAAATCCATTGCTCTCTCCATAGTACCGGAGAACGGTGTTTTAGTCATCTTGCCCATGAGGCACGGTTCGCGAGTACCAAGTGATTCATAATCAAGTGGTTCCAAAAGTCCATCAGTATGGAGTTTCTTCATGCGCTTTACACCGATATGACCTAAACGGCAGTGCCACAAATAAGTTGCACTATGATTATCAACTCTGCATCTTTTGGCTTCAACATTATGAATATGTGTATCACTACTATCGAGATTCATCAAAAATTGACCACTCTTTAAGGGTGCATGACCATAAAAAATATTACTCATATAAATAGAATAACCATTATTCTCTGATTTAAATGAATAACCGTCTCGCATCAAACAAGATCCAGATATAATGTTCATGCTCAACGCTGGCACCAAATAACAATTATTTAGGTCTAATACTAATCCCGATGGTAGATGTAGAGGTAGCGTGCCGACTGCGATCACATCGACTTTGGAACCATTTCCCACGCGCATCGTCACCTTGTCCTTCGCCAGTGTTCGCTTAATCCGTAGTCCCTGTTTTGAGTTGCAAATATTAGCAACAGAACCAGTATCAAATACCCAGGTGCTACTGCGAGCTCTGTAAGGTACACATCAATAACATGTATATCACATATACCTTTGTTCACCTTGCCATCCTTCTTATCTGCCAAATACTTGGGGCAGTTCCGCTTCTAGTGACCAGTCTGCTTGCAGTAGAAGCACTCAATTTCAGGCTTAGGTCCAGACTTGGGTTTCTTCTCTTGAGCAGTAACTTGCTTACTGTTCTTCTTGAAGTTCCCCTTCTTCTTCCCTTTGCCCTTTTTCTTGAAACTAGTGGTCTTGTTGACCATCAACACTTGATGCTCCTTTTTGATTTCTACCTCCGCAGCTTTCAGCATCGCGAAGAGCTCGGGAATAGTCTTCTCCATCCCTTGCATATTATAGTTCATCACAAAGCTCTTGTAGCTAGGTGGAAGTGATTGGAGAATTCTGTCAATGATGCAATCATCCGGAAGATTAACTCCCAGTTGAATCAAGTGATTATTATACCCAGACATTTTGAGTATATGCTCACTGATAGAACTGTTCTCCTCCATCTTGCAGCTATAGAACTTATTGGAGACTTCATATCTCTCAATCCGGGCATTTGCTTGAAATATTAACTTCAACTCCTGGAACATCTCATATGCTCCATGACGTTCAAAACGTCATTGAAGACCCGGTTCTAAGCCGTAAAGCATGGCACATTGAACTATCGAGTAGTCATCAGCTTTGCTCTGCCAGACGTTCTTAACGTCGTCAGTTGCATCAGCAGCAGGCCTGGCACCCAGCGGTGCTTCCAGGGCGTAATTCTTCTGTGCAGCAATGAGGATAATCCTCAAGTTACGGACCCAGTCCATGTAATTGCTACCATCATCTTTCAACTTTGCTTTCTCAAGGAACGCATTAAAATTCAACGGAACAACAGCACGGGCCATCTATCAACAATCAAACATAAACAAGCAAGATACTATCAGGTACTAAGTTCATGATAAATTTAAGTTAAATTAATCATATTACTTAAGAACTCCCACTTAGAAAGACATCTCTCTAATCTTCTAAGTGATCATGTGATCCAAATCAACTAAACCATAACCGATCATCACGTGAAATGGAGTAGTTTTCAATGGTGAACATCACTATGTTGATCATATCTACTATATGATTCACGCTCGACCTTTTGGTCTCAGTGTTCCGAGGCCATATCTGTATATGCTAGGCTCGTCAAGTTTAACCTGAATATTCCGCGTGTGCAAAACTGGCTTGCACCCGTTGTAGATGGACGTAGAGCTTATCACACCCGATCATCACATGGTGTCTGGGCACGACGAACTTTGGCAACGGTGCATACTCAGGGAGAACACTTTTATCTTGAAATTTAGTGAGAGATCATCTTATAATGCTACCGTCAATCAAAGCAAGATAAGATGCATAAAAGATAAACATCACATGCAATCAATATAAGTGATATGATATGGCCATCATCATCTTGTGCTTGTGATCTCCATCTCCGAAGCAACGCCATGATCACCATCGTCACCGGCGTGACACCTTGACCTCCATCGTAGCATCGTTGTCGTCTCGCCAATCTTATGCTTCTACGACTATCGCTACCGCTTAGTGATAAAGTAAAGGATTACAGGGCGATTGCATTGCATACAATAAAGTGACAACCATATGGCTCCTGCCAGTTGCCGATAACTCGTTTACAAAAACTGATCATCTCATACAATAAAATTTAGCATCATGCCTTGACCATATCACATCACAACATGCCCTGCAAAAACAAGTTAGACGTCCTCTACTTTGTTTGTTGCAAGTTTTACGTGCCTGCTACGGGCTTAAGCAAGAACCAATCTTACCTACGCATCAAAACCACAACGATAGTTTGTCAAGTTGGTGCTTTTTTAACCTTCGCAAGGACCGGGCGTAGCCACACTCGGTTCAACTAAAGTTGGAGAAACTGACACCCGTCAGCCACCTGTGTGCAAAGCACGTCGGTAGAACCAGTCTCGCGTAAGCGTACGCGTAATGTCGGTCCGGGCCGCTTTATCCAACAATACCGCCGAACCAAAGTATGACATGCTGGTAAGCAGTATGACTTATATCGCCCACAACTCACTTGTGTTCTACTCATGCATATAACATCAACACATAAAACCTGGCTCTGATACCACTATTGGGGAACATAGTAATTTCAAAAAAAATCCTACGCACACGCAAGATCATGGTGATGCATAGCAACGAGAGGGGAGAGTGTTGTCTACGTACCCTCGTAGACCGGAGCGGAAGCGTTGACGCAACATAGAGGAAGTAGTCGTATGTCTTCCCGATCCGACCGATCCAAGCACCGAAACTACGACACCTCCGAGTTCTAGCACACGTTCAGCTCGATGACGATCCCCGGGCTCCGATCCAGCAAAGCGTCGGGGAGGAGTTCCATCAGCACGACGGCGTGGTGACGATCTTGATGTTCTACCGTTGCAGGGCTTCACCTAAGCACCGCTACGATATGACCGAGGTGGAATATGGTGGAGGGGGGCACCGCACACGGCTAAGGAACGATCACGAAGATCAACTTGTGTGTCTAGAGGTGCCCCCTGCCCCCGTATATAAAGGAGCAAGGGGGGAGGCGGGCGGCCCTTGGGGCGTGCCAAGGAGGGGGAAGTCCTCCTCCTAGTAGGAGTAGGACTCCCCTTTCCTAGTCCAACTAGGAAGAGGGGAGGGGGAAGGAAAGAGAGGGAGAGGGAGAGGGAAAGAGGGGCTGCGCCCCCCTTCCCTAGTCCAATTCAAACTCCTCATGGGAGGGGGCGCGCCACCTCCTGGGCTGCTGCCCTCTCTCTCCCCTCAGGCCCATTAAGGCCCAATACTTCCCCGGGGGGTTCCGGTAACCCCTCCGGCACTCCGGTTTTATCCGAAACTTCTCCAGAACACTTCTGGTGTCCGAATATAGCCGTCCAATATATCAATCTTTATGTCTCGACCATTTCGAGACTCTTCGTCATGTCCGTGATCACATCCGGGACTCCGAACAACATTCGGTACATCAAAATATATAAACTCATAATGAAACTGTCATCGTAACGTTAAGCGTGCGGATCCTACGGGTTCGAGAACAATGTAGACATGACCGAGGCACGTCTCCGGTCAATAACCAATAGCGGAACCTGGATGCTCATATTGGCTCCTACATATTCTACGAAGATCTTTATCGGTCAGACCGCGTAACAACATACGTTGTTTCCTTTGTCATCGGTATGTTACTTGCCCGAGATTCGATCGTCGGTATCTCAATACCTAGTTCAATCTCGTTACCGGCAAGTCTCTTTACTCGTTCCGTAATACATCATCTCGCAACTAACTTATTAGTTGCAATGCTTGCAAGGCTTAAGTGATGTGCATTACCGAGAGGGCCTAGAGATACCTCTCCGACAATCGGAGTGACAAATCCTAATCTTGAAATACGCCAACCCAACATGTACCTTCGGACACACCTGTAGAGCACCTTTATAATCACCCAGTTACGTTGTGACGTTTGGTAGCACACAAAGTGTTCCTCCGGTAAACGGGAGTTGCATAATCTCATAGTCATAGGAACATGTATAAGTCATGAAGAAAGCAATAGCAACATACTAAACGATCGGGTGCTAAGCTAATGGAATGGGTCATGTCAATCACATCATTCTCCTAATGATGTGATCCCATCAATCAAATGACAACACATGTCTATGGTTAGGAAACATAACCATCTTCGATTAACGAGCTAGTCAAGTAGAGGCATACTAGTGATATTAAGTTTGTCTATGTATTCACACAAGTATTATGTTTCCAGTTAATACAATTCTAGCATGAATAATAAACATTTATCATGATATAAGGAAATAAATAATAACTTTATTATTGCCTCTAGGGCATATTTCCTTCAGTTGGGAATAAAAATTGCTGTCTAGAGCATGCAACATTCCGATCATTTTGTGCAGTTCCACTAAAATAGAGCTGAGCGTCCCTGTTCCAAAGATATCAAGTGTGATTACGATAATAGAGGACTGCTGATGAAACAATAAACACACAAATAGAAGCCGGTCACCTTTGCGGTCTCTCTTAAGACTAACTAGTTGGAGAAGATTAGGCTCGGAGTTGGATGAGGAGGATAGAGCAAAACCAATCTCCCTTTGTGCAGTCGCACTAAAATGTAGAGACGTAGCCCGTGTGACATTTTAGTACAACTGCACAAAACACTCTTAAGAAAAAAGTGATTTGTGCAGTTCACCAAAAGGTCACAATAGCAACGAGGTGAAATGGATAGCCCTGTTTGCAAAAAAAGAGGTAGAAAGGAAACAATTACTGGCCAATAACAGTTGATGACACATGCGACGACAAAAAAGAAGCATATTCCTTGTCCTAAGGGAAGATAACAACACGGGTGTGTTTGTCTAAAACGGTGTGAGGTGAGGACGAGAATGCAATATGGAAAGTACACCGGACGAGCTACGTTTTGGGCAAAGAACTATGGAAGATCCACATGCAGCGACGTGGGAAAACGGGCAGTGGAGCAAGGCCGGAGGGGATACCTGGAGGTCGTCGGGATGTAACTAGGTGAGTGGCGGCGGGCAGAATCTGTGAGCAGGTGGCGTAGGCCCTGCCGCGCCGGAGCTTGGTCAGAGAGAACGGCATGTACCGTAGATCGGGACGTGCTGCCTCGGCGCCGTCGAACGGAGAAACAATGCACTTCCTCCCTTTCCCCGGCGGACGGGATGCGGCCGGATCAGTGACCATCGGTGAGAGAGAGAGAGGACACCGCACTCCCTTTCCCCCGGCAGACGGGATGCAGCCGGATCAGTGACCAACGGTGAGAGAGAGAGAGAGGCCACCGCACTCCCTTTCCCCAGGCGGACGGGATGCGGCCAGATCAGTGACCAACGGTGATAGAGAGAGAGGCCACCGGAGCCTTGTGTGAGATACTTTGAAGAGCGGACTACCTTTTCCTCCATAAAAATCGTTTTATATTCTGTGTACCTGCCATTGAGCGCTATAACTTTATTTAAAAATAACGCGGCAACGCGTCAAGTCAAACTTTGTTTCGTGCACGCGTGGTACACGACCTCCCTAGGTAAACAACCGCTACAGGCGTTTAATTTAGCACGTGGGCTGCCATTTTGTAAAGAAATGAGCTCCACCGTGTACCCGCGCGGGTGTGGCTGGGCACGAAGCGTGAGTACGTGCACGGTGCACCTATTCTCTTCTTGTATACGTACACCACCTACGTGGGGTTGTGTGAGAGAGATACAAACCTAGAGAGATAAAGTGTGTGGGTTCTTGAGAGTTTTTTTTGGGGGGGGGGGTCAATCAAAAAATTTAACATATGCAATGTGTGTGAAATAGAGTCCTGGATATAACATATATATAGAGGGGGCGATCCACGAGAAGAGAGTGGAGGTATCATCGGCTTGAGGTGTCCATAGAATCGAAGAGAGGGATGATGTGTGTGTGTGTGCGCGCGCACGCGATCGATAAAGAGTGCCATCGAATTTGTGTGTGCCCACGTCAAAGATATAGAGTGGCTGGCCTACTGGATCGTGAGATGGGACATGTGCAGTTTGTCTCTGTGGCATGGATACCTACCTACAGCACTTGACTATCAGTGTGTGGTGGGGGAAGAGGGAAGCCCAATTAACTATAGAGGTACAACTGCTGGTATATGTGTGGAGGAGGAGAGAGGCCTACCTCATGTATTAAGGAGATCGATCTGCCTCATGTATTAAGGGAGATCGATCGGCATCCATGCATATGTGCAGGAGATGAATAAGGTTGGGAGAGAGACAGAGCTAGAGTGTTGGAGGGTGTGGTAGTGGAGTTGCTTCTAACAAATGGTGGGATAGGCTTGCTAGACAAACGGAGGGCACGCCCGTAATATCAATAAGAGAGGAGATGGCTGCTTGTTGTCTGTGCACGTGCGTGTGAGAGACGGGTCAGGAGGCATGCACAAATGATGAGGGGGGACGATGTGGCTGTGGTAAGCAGACGTAACTACATAGGAAGATCAATCGCCCTTTGTAAGAGAAAGGAGAGACATAACTTGTGAGGTACATCGATCGATGGGGGGGTAGTTAAAGTCGATCTAGGTATATGTTGGGAGATCAATCGGTATACATGAATGTGTGTGTTAGAAGCAAATGAGGCACGGGGAGAAGGATAGAGATAGAGGGATGCATGTAGGAGGTGGTACGAGAGGCATACTATATCGAGGGGGAGGAGTGTGCGAGTACGAGAACGATGAAAAGAGTGGTGGGAGTGAGGCATGGACGGTGACAAGAGAAGAGGGGAAGCTTGTGTTTGTGCTAGGCACACCTGGCTAGAGAGGCATATCGATCGATGTGTGCCGTAAAGAAGGAGTTGGGGGGCCTACACACACCATGGGTGAACGACCTAAAGTGAAAAGACGAATTTGCGCGATGGAGCTAGAGAATGCTGAGGAAGGGTGAGAGGGATGCGGGCGTGTGCATGCACAAGAGAAAGTTAGCGCTAGCTACAAAGATAAGAGGGTTGTGTGGGTGTAAAAGACGAATAGATCATATATACTTCATTATAAAAAGCAAATTCGGATATTTGAAGAATTTATCATAGTGTTTAAAACCGACGGATGTGTGAATATATATAACGGTGATAAACATGGTGTGGTTATGAACATGGTATACTACATTTAACATATTTTATCTCTACTCTTATAAAAACGGAGTTGTTGAGGATGGTGTGCCTGCCATCCTGCATTATAGGCCGTCTGATTTATATCTGGCGGATAGAAAGGAAACTTTGATGGTTGAAGTTGGCAACAATCATGATTGTAGATTCTTATTGAAATAGAGAAATGAATTCAAATTTAGTTCAAATTGCAGCGGTAGTATAGACATTTGGAATGCGCTAAAATGTTGATATGAGTAGGTTACATGAATTATACAGCAAGCAAAAAAATTTAATCGGACATAACATGGATTCATACTCCCTCCTTCCATCTACATAGTGCGTAATGAGATTTTTAAGACCGCCTTTGACTATTGACAAGATTAATAGTACATGACATGCACAATGTGAAAATATATCATTGAAAGAACCTTTCACAGATGAATTTAACGGTGTGCTTTGTGTAAGTTGCATGCCATATATCATTGCTCGAATATTTGACCAAAAGTTAGCATCGAAAAACGCATTAGGCCCTATATAGATGGAAGGAGGGAGTAGCTTTGAATAGCATTTGTATAGTAAAATGGGGCAAGATTCTCTCTTTGTGTGGTGTGCATAGTTTTATTTTTTTCGTTTCTTTTTGGTTGAGGGAAGTGCGAATTGATTTGGTACGTACAAGTACAATATTACGACACGTTAGGCTTGTCTCTGAAATTCAACCCGCGTCTTGTTATATCCTGAAAATTCAGATATCGTGCTCCCAAAACTGGCACCTTCACAACCTGCGCCTTGCTATCCCGAAATTACAACGCGCGCGAAAACTCCCTCGAGCTACCAAATCCCGACACGCGAAATCCCCCTTCTAACCCTGAGCCGAAAAAGCCGCTAGTTCAAATCGGTGGGGGGTACTTTTGTAACACACCCTTCATTTTGGACAAGCGCCTTCCTAAGTCATACTTCACCCCCTCCCATCACCCCCTTTTCGCCATTCGAAATCCCAAGCCGCCATAACCTCTCCGCTCCAGCCGCGAAACCCCACACTCCTCCGTCCGCCATGTCACCGCTGCCCAGCCGGAGCCTATTCCCCGACGACGACGTCCACCGCAACAGCTCGACGTCCCTTGTCCACCTCCCCGGATGAGGATCCGTCATCCATCTCGCCGTCTCGCCGGTTCATCCGCCCCGTCCTCCACCTCCAAGGAGCTGCTCCGATGATCGCCTCATCTATCGCGGCTGCTCCATCCCCACAGCGCCGCCTTAACCTGCTTCACCGGAACCGCATCATCCTCACTGACTCCTCGGACAAAGCCGAGGCCTACTCGGTGCCACCAAAGAGGTTGTACACTCATCGCATCGCACCTTCTCCTTAACTCGACCTACCGGCGCCAACAGTGCTCCATCCTGCACCCCCATGGAGCGGCTACCTTGAAGCCGGCGCCGCGGGCGACATCTTCACGACGACTCTCCCCCAGTGCAAGGCCCCTTCGGCGGCGGCGTCCATACCAGCCGGATCTGGTGCTGCTGCACCGGCTCTCGCTCGATCGCTCGCTCGCCCAGCTGCTGCTGCTGCTCTCCCCCTCGCTCGTGCTGCTGCTCTGCTCCGATTAAGCCACACTTCAGTCGACTGAATCGACTTTTGGGTCAGACGATTTTCAGGGGTTGGAGGGGCTCGCCGGAGTTAAGGAAGAACCACCCGCAGCGGGGACGGGGGCTCACCAGAGAGGTACCCCACTATCTATCTTAGGGTTCACGGTGGGGGGGGGGGTCCTAGAGGGCTGGCCGGGGTGGCGGTGGTGAGTTGTTTCGGGGCGGCGAGGCGGCGCTGGGGCCGGCGGTTCGGCCGGTGGTAGCTGGCAGCTCAGGGGGGTGCAGGTTGAAGATGAACTGCAGGCCCTCCCTAAACTACATGTCAAGTGCCTCTCTGCTACCATTGCGTTTAGTTTCGACAGTAGCATTCAGATTCCACAGTAAATTTCAGTTTTGACAGTTAAGTTCAGAGTCAACAGTTTTTACCACATCTGTTGTAGTCAGGTGGTTTTTGGTGATGTTAATTTTACATCCATTTTACATCATCTATTGGAGATGCTATTAGAATCCCATTTGAGATTAACGATGTCTGTCTTGTGCTGGTCTAGCCTTGACGTCTTACGGCTCACCGGAGCTGCTCCAACGATAGAACGATCCATCACAACAGAGCAGTGCCCTGGACGCCGTCTACAGATTCCTTAGATCTTCCTCCACACCTCCGACAGCCACCTCTGCCTCAACTGCTTCAGCGACCAACCCAATGATGCTGAGGTCGACATGGCTACGGCAAAGAGGTTGTACACTTGTTGCATCACTTATTACTATACATTCACGTCGATCCATTAGGGCTATTTTGGTTCAACGGAAAAACATCGATCCACTGGTTGTTACCATCACTCTAATTTCTGCATGCTCTCCTTACATAATCTCACCATATTTTTTTGTATGCATGTCAGATATTGTACACAGTCATGCTGAACATGTAGAGAAAAAGAGAAGAGTTTTGTGTGGCAACACAATGTCATGCAGACATCGCTCCATGGTGGGTTCAATGGCAAACCCTCCCCACCCCTCTCCAGATTGTAATCTAGAGGAAGATATCTGTTCTGAGGCGGATTCGGACGCTGCTGACCACTCCTATTTACCCCCCAAGGTGTTTGCTCTACCTTGGCATGATGATGTTAGTCATATCATGCATATGTTGCCTTGCAGTGCCTACTTTTGACATCATATATGTCATCTGCTTAGTTTAGACATGTTCTGTAATGCCACCTATTTAGTTTCTATATCATATATGGGAATTATGCAGTCTCATGTCTTTTAGCCAGCCATAATATATGTGAAATGTGCAATGCCATCCTGTTTAACCAGGCATCATATATTTGAATGATATCTTGCCCTTCCTTTTCTTCATTACATTTCCATTTGTCGATAATGTTTGTACATTAAACTACTCTTCCTGTGAATCATCCATTTGGGTGGGAGATGGAAAAATCTGGAGTGAAAACAAGGCCTTCAGAGCAGACAGTGCTACATGTCGAAGCAGATCTCTTGTTGGGTCCCGATAGCTCCTCAGAGATGGATACAGAGACAGATGACCAGTCCTATTCCCCCACTGAGGTGTATGCTCTAACTTGGCATGGTTATACTATTCATATCATGCATACAGTGTCTTGCATTGCATAGTTTAGACATCATATACACAATATTCAACACCATGTTCTTAGTTCAGACATGATATCAAATGCCCTCTGTTTAGCATATAAATCACATATGTGAATTAAATGATGCGATCATGATTACTTAGATAACATGTAGGTGAATTATGTCCTGCGATCCTGTTTAGTTATTCATCATATCTTTGAATTATGTTATGCTATGCTATCCAGTTTAGATAGCCATCATATATGTGAAATTATGTCATGCTATCTGTTTTAGTTAAACAATATACATGTCAACTATTTCATGCCCTCTTTTTTCCACACTATCTATTGCATCTGTCTCTCATACAATGTCTGTACATTCAACTATGTTTCCTGTTTATCAGCCATTTGAATTGGAGCGGGTGATGCCAGTATCTAGCGGACTAAAAACACGGTCTTCAAATAAAATAGTGCTACCTCTTGGTGGAGATAGCACCCCGGTTGTACATGCACAAGAACCAGCCCTACCACACATAATCCAAACTCTCGCAGATTGTACCCCTACTACGATGGACAGAGAACCAGCTTCACCCAATCTAACCCCAACCCCAGCCGATAGTAACCCAGCTCCTGTTGACACAGCACCATCTCCACCACAGAGCTCCCAAACAAGAGCAGTTAGTAAGGCAGCTCCAGTGCCCAAAGGGCCAGTACTATCACGGCGAACCCCAACTCCACCAGTTAGTACGCCTATTCCCGTGGAGGAAGCACAACCAGCTAGTCGTAGTTTAGCATCTATCACATTTGATGTTGTTAAATCGTATGTGCGTATCTTCCCATCTTGGAAATATTATACTCAAGATGAAGGAAAATGCCAGTTGCATGTGTTTGTCCAGGAGTTATGTGTAAGTAATGTTATTCATGGCAATTACTTTGCTTCGTCCCATACATCATACCTCCATGATGGTTATAATACAGCAAATTTTCCCATTTTTCTCTATAGAGAAGGACCGATTTGGAAACTCAGGATGAGGTAACCTGTGCTAATACCTCTACTATCTTCAAGAATGCTTGGTGGCAGTATCGGAATTACCTAAAGAAAACGTACTTCACCGGCAAAGAAACTCATCAAATTCCCTTACGTTCTCCTGAGACACATTTACTGGACAATGACTGGGAACGCCTTGTTCTGTAGTGGTCCCGAACCAAGAATGTGTTAAGGTCTATGAGCTCATTTTCTATTTTAAGTATTATATTCTTGCGTCTTACTGTACTCTGTTCATGTAGAACAAGTGCCTAAACCTGAAGAACAACTGTTCTAATTTAAGATTCCATTGCTACCATAGGACATAGATATATGTTTGTTTGATGCTTTTATTATGTACTAGTACTTGGCAATAGAAGACTTGGTAGTTTAATCCTGTCCACCTTACTAATGAACTGGTTCACCGAAATGAGTTTCATATAGTAGTACATGCTAAACTTGTTATGTGTCTGCTTGTTTCTTCTTTTAGAATGCTGACAAAATATTGGGGAAGAGTGACTTATTAAGCAACGGTAAAGGAAGTAATGCAGATAAGGTTCAGGATAGTGACACATCCTGTCTTGGTTTATTGTTGGAGTTACTGGCCACTACCGCTTGCACAAGCTATTCAAACTCACTGTCTGAATCAGTTCGGTTTCTTGAGTCTCAACTACAAGCTGAAAGACATCGATCAGCTGTGCTGCGACAAGAAGCGGAAGGACTGCGGACGTCCCTGGAGCATTCAGATGCGTACTTTCTGGTGCAACAACAAGCGTTGGAGGATTTTAGCGCCAAACAGGACAAAGCTAATCAGCTTGCTAAGCTTATTGCCAGCATGGTGGATACCCAGGATAACGTTTCTTGAGCTCTTCTGAAGTTGTTTCAGTTATGCTCTTGTTTTGCTGCCGCGTTTATTTGCACTGGTGGCCAATTTTGACGGCCAGTGTATATGATATGCTGCTTTGTTCCCTATATTTGCACTGGTGGCGAACTTTGATGCCCAGTGGATGTAATATGTGTAATAGCCGTGATAGCCTAGCGTTAGTTGCTTGCTTATTTATTTCCTTGTTGTCTTGTTTATTTGTTTGCTTGTAGTCATTGCAGTTCTTTTTTCGCGGTTAACTAGTGGCTGCAATAACCTATTTTTAAAAACTAGGCCTCAATAACCATGGGCTTATATTTACTGTAGTGACACTGGGCCTCCTACGGGCTGTAGAAACAGTGGGCCTTTTACAGGCCGTAGAAACAGTAGGCCTTCTACGGGCCGTAGAAACAATGGGCCTTCTACGGGCCGTATCATCAATGTGCCTTATACGGGCCGTATGATCGATTGGCCAAATATGGGCCAATAACAGGCCGCATTATGGCTGTAAATGGTCTAGAGTTGGAATCGTCCGTTCATGGGCCGACCGTAA
Organism: Triticum dicoccoides; assembly: GCF_002162155.2. Lineage (NCBI taxonomy): Eukaryota > Viridiplantae > Streptophyta > Magnoliopsida > Poales > Poaceae > Triticum > Triticum dicoccoides. The sequence continues at coordinate 18,733,219 of NC_041382.1, forward strand.
CGGGCCATCATTAATAGGCCGTATTTGATGACACTATGAAAACGGCCCAACGTATTAACGGACCACAAACGGGCCGACTGTAACCACGGGCTGAATTTGGCCCACAAGCAGAAAATGACAGTAACGGGCCATAAGTAAACGAATGCTGGAAATGAGCCCAAGAATAAATGGGCTCTGAGAAGGCGAAAAGATAACATGGGCTAGAAACAGCCCAACAGAATAATGGGCCGTTAATGGGTATAAAGTGATACACTGTTCATTACGGGCCAGTTTCACCACGGGCCGTTAATGGGTGTAAAGTGATACACTGTTCATTACGGGCCAGTTTCACCATGGGCCATTAATAGGCCAAGAGTTACATAGGGCCTCATATGGGCCGAAAGACGTCATGGGCCATACATGGGCCATAAGTGAAAACGGGCTAGAATCGTATTGGATGGCCCAGATGACGCTACTGGGCCTAATTCGGATAGGGCGTAACGGGCCTTGGGTTAGCGGGCTGTAAATGGGCTATATGTGAACAAGCCGTTAACAGGCTTTCCATGGGCCGGCCCGCCAGCTTTTGACCAAGTCAAACGGGCCGGCCTTTTCACAGGAATGGGCCTCTATTGGGGCGTGCCACATGTCGACGTATCATAGGCGCCTATCTGACCCACTGACGAGTTGACACGTGTTTCGTCCGGCCAATAAGAATTTTACACGTGGAAATTTCCCATTAGTTGGGACTGTTAACGGGTTATCGGATCCAAAACCCGACCCGATAGCTTAACGGCGTTCCTCTACGGTGGATGCCACGTGTCGGTCACCCTTGACGAAAGCACTTCTGTGACGCGTGATTTATCGTCATGGAAGTGGACACTTCCGTGATGATAATTTTGGTAATGTCATGCAACACTTCTACGACAGCACAGGTATGACTATCTTGATTCTGTCATAAATTTGTCATGGATGTACATGCATGACAAAAAAAGCGACCTACTGTGACAAACACGTATCATCACGGAAGTGTATTTTTTTGTAGTGTATGAGAATATCTAGGTATGATCATGTATATAGGCATCACGTCCGAGACAAGTAGACCGACTCCTGCCTGCATCTACTACTATTACTCCACTCATCGACCGCTATCCAGCATGCATCTAGAGTATTAAGTTAAAAACAGAGTAACGCCTTAAGCAAGATGACATGATGTAGAGGGATAAACTCATGCAATATGACATAAACCCCATCTTGTTATCCTCGATGGCAATGATACAATACGTGCCTTGCTGCCCTTTCTGTCACTGGTAAAGGACACCGCAAGATCGAACCCAAAGCTAAGCACTTCTCCCATTGCAAGAAAAACCAATCTAGTAGGCCAAACCAAACTGATAATTCGAAGAGACTTGCAAAGATAACCAATCATACATAAAAGAATTCAGAGGAGATTCAAATATTATTCATAGATAGACTTGATCATAAACCCACAATTCATCGGTCTCAACAAACACACCGCAATAAGAAGATTACATCGAATAGATCTCCACGAGAGAGGGGGAGAACATTGTATTGAGATCCAAAAAGAGAGAAGAAGCCATCTAGCTAATAACTATGGACCCGAAGGTCTGAGGTAAACTACTCACACTTCATCGGAGAGGCTATGATGATGTAGAAGCCCTCCGTGATGACGGCCCTCTCCGGCGGAGCTCCGAAACAGGCCCCAAGATGGGATCTCATGGATATAGAAAGTTGCGGCGGTGGAATTAGGTTTTTGGCTCCATCCCTGATTGTTTGGGGGTACGTAGGCATATGTAGGAGGATGGAGTACGTTGGTGGATCTTCGAGGGGCCTACGAGGCAGGGGGGCGCGCCCTAGGGGGCGCCCCCACCCTCGTGACCGCCTCTTTGCTTCCTTGGAGTAGGGTCCAAGTCTCCTGGATCACGTTTGGTGATAAAATCACGTTCCCGAAGGTTTCATTCCGTCTGGACTCCCTTTGATATTCTGTTTCTTCGAAACACTGAAATAGGCAAAAAACAACAATTCTAGGCTAGGCCTCCGGTTAATAGGTTAGTCCCAAAAATAATATAAAAGTGGAAAATAAAGTCCAATATAGTCCAAAATAGTAGATAATATAGCATGGAGCAATCAAAAATTATAGATACGTTGGAGATGTATCAATGTTCTTATTATTGCAAATAGGAATTATGTGCTCGTGGATTTCATTGTTTTTGATATAGATTGCAATCCTACATGTCCCATTATTCTAGGTAGACCTTTCCTTAGAATGATTGGTGCAATTATTGATATGAAAGAAGGGAATATTAGATTCCAATTTCCATTAAGGAAAGGCATAGAACACTTACCTAGAAAGAAAATTAAATTACCTTATGAATCTATTATGAGAGCCACTTATGGATTGCATACTAAAGATGATAATACCTAGATCTATTCTTGTTTTTTATGCCTAGCTAGGGGCGTTAAACAATATCTCTTGTTGGGAGGCAACCCAATTTTATTTTTGTTTCTTGCTTTTTGGTTCTGTTTAGTATTAAATAATTCATCTAGCCTCTGTTATGGTTGTGTTTTTTATGTTTAATTAGTGTTTGTGCCAAGTAGAACCTTTGGGAAGACTTGGGGAAAGTCTTTGCGATCTTGCTGTAAAAAAACAAAAACTTTAGCGCTCACGAGATTTGCTGCCATTTTTTTACTGGAGAGTGCGATTAGGTTGATTATTTTTGCAGATGATTAATAGATAAATTCCTCACTTCCAGCAATTTATTTTAGAATTTTGGGGGTTACAGAAGTATTCGAAACCTACAGATTACTACAGACTGTTCTGTTTTTGACAGATTCTGTTTTTCGTGTGTTGTTTGCTTATTTTGATGAATCTATGGGTAGTATCGAAGGGTATGAACCATAGGGTAGTTGGAATATAGTAGGTTTAACACCAATATAAATAAAGAATGAGTTCATTACAGTACCTTAAGTGGTGGTTTGTTTTCTTATACTAACGGAGCTCATGAGATTTTCTATTTAAGTTTTGTGTTGTGAAGTTTTCAAGTTTTCGGTAAAGATTTGATGGATTATGGAATAAGGAGTGGCAAGAGCCTAAGCTTGGGGATTCCCAAGGCACCCCAAGGTAAAATTCTAGGACAACCAAAAGCCTAAGCTTGGGATGCCCCGGAGGGCATCCTCTCTTTCGTCTTCTTCTATCGGTAACTTTAGTTGAGGCTATATTTTTATTCACCACATGATATGTGTTTTGCTTGGAGCGTCTTGTATGATTTTAGTCTTTGCTTTTTAGTTTACCACAATAATCCTTGCTGTACACACCTTTTGTGAGAGACACACATGAATCAAAATTTATTAGAATACTCTATGTGCTTCATTTATATCTTTTGAGCTAGATAATTTTGCTCTAGTGCTTCACTTATATCTTTTTAGAGCACGGTGGTGGTTTTATTTTATAGAAGTTATTGATCTCTCATGCTTCACTTATATTATTTTGAGAGTCCTTTAGAACATCATGGTAATTTGCTTTGGTTATGAATTTAGTCCTAATATGATAGGCATCCAAGATCGGTATAATAAAAACTATCATAGAAAGTGCATTGAATACTATGAGAAGTTTGATACTTGATAATTGTTTTGAGATATAAAGATGGTGATATTAGAGTGTGCTAGTTGAGTAATTGTGAATTTGAGAAATACTTGTGTTGAAGTTTGCAAGTCCCGTAGCATGCACGTACGGTAACCATTGTGTAACAAATTTGAAACATGAGGTGTTCTTTGATTGTCTTCCTTATGAGTGGCGGTCGGGGACGAGCGATGGTCTTTTCCTACCAATCTATCCCCCTAGGAGCATGCGCGTAATGCTTTCTTTTGATGACCTGTAGATTTTTGTAATAAGTATGTGAGTTCTTTATGACTAATGTTGAGTCCATGGATTATACGCACTCTCACCCTTCCATCATTGCTAGCCTCTTCGGTACCGTGCATTGCCCTTTCTCACCTTGAGAGTTGGTGCAAACTTCGCCGGTGCATCCAAACACTGTGATATGATACGCTCTGTCACACATAAACCTCCTTATATCTTCCTCAAAACAGCCACCATACCTACCTATTATGGCATTTCCATAGCCATTCCGAGATATATTGCCATGCAACTTTCCACTGTTCCGTTCATCATGACACACATCATCATTGTCATAGTGCCTTGCATGATCATGTAGTTGACATCGTATTTGTGGCAAAGCCACCATGCATAATTTTTCATACATGTCACTCTTGATTCATTGCCCATCCCGGTACACCGCCGGAGGCATTCATATAGAGTCATATTTTGTTCTAGTATCGAGTTGTAATCATTGAGTTGTAAATAAATAGAAGTGTGATGATCATCATTAATTGAGCATTGTCCCAAAAAAAGAGAAAGGCCAAATAAAAAAGGCCCCAAAAAATAAGAAATAAAAAGGGGCAATGTTACTATCATTTTTTCCCACACTTGTGCTTCAAAGTAGCACCATGATCTTTATGATAGAGAGTCTCTTGTTTTGTCACTTTCATATACTAGTGGGAATTTTTCATTATAGAACTTGGCTTGTATATTCCAACAATGGAATTCCTCAAATGCCCTAGGTCTTCATGAGCAAGCAAGTTGGATGCACACCCACTTAGTTTATTTTGTTGAGCTTTCATAAATTTATAGCTCTAGTGCATCCGTTGCATGGCAATCCCTACTCCTTGCATTGACATCAATTGATGGGCATCTCCCTGGCCCATTGATTAGCCGCGTCATTGTGAGACTTTCTCCTTTTTTGTCTTCTCCACACAACCCCCATCATCATATTCTATTCCACCCATAGTGTTATATTCATGGCTCACGCTCATGTATTGTGTGAAAGTTGAAAAAAGTTTGAGATTACTAAAGTGTGAAACAATTGCTTGGCTTGTCATCGGGGTTGTGCAAGATGAGAGCATTCTTGTGTGACGAAAATGGAGCATGACCAAACTATATGATTTTGTAGGGATGAACTTTCTTTTGCCATGTTATTTTGAGAAGACATAGTTGCTTAGTTAGTATGCTTGAAGTATTATTATTTTTATGTCAATATTAAACTTTTGTCTTGAATCTTTCGGATCTGAACATTCATGCCACAATAAATAAAATTACATTAAGAGTTATGCTAGGTAGCATTCCACATCAAAAATTATGTTTTTATCAACCTACTCGAGGACGAGTAGGAATTAAGCTTGGGGATGCTTGATACGTCTCCAACGTATCTATAATTTTTGATTGTTCCGTGCTATTATATTATCTGTTTTGGATGTTAATGGGCTTATTTATACTTTTTTATTATTTTTGGGACTAACCTACTAACCCAAGGCCCAGTGCAAATTGCTGTTTTTTTGCCTATTTCAGTGTTTCGCAGAAAAGGAATATCAAACGGAATCCAAACGGAATGAAACCTTCGGGAGAGTTATTTTTGGAACAAACTTGATCCGTGGGACTTGGAGTGGATGTCAAGCAACCAACAGGGAGTCCACGAGGCAGGGGGCGCGCCTACCCCCCTGGGCACGCCCTCCACCCTCGTTGGCCCCTTGTGGCTCCACCGACCTACTTCTTCCTCCTATATATATCCATATACCCCGAAAACATCCAGGAGCACCATGACACCCTATTTCCACCGCCGCAACCTTCTTTACCCAAGAGATCCCATCTTGGGGCCTTTTCCGGAGCTCCCCCGGAGGGGGAATCAATCACGGTGGGCCTCTACATCAACTCCATGGCCTCTCCGATGATGTGTGAGTAGTTTATTTCGGACCTTCGGGTCCATAGTTATTAGCTAGATGGCTTCTTCTCTCTCTTTGGATCTCAATACAATGTTCTCCTCGATCTTCTTGGAGATCTATTTGAGGTAACTCTTTTTGCGGTGTGTTTGTCGAGATCTGATGAATTGTGGGTTTATGATCAAGTTTATCTATGAACAATATTTGATTCTTCTCTAAAATCTTTTATGTATGATTAAGTTATCTTTGCAAGTCTCTTTGACTTATCAGTTTGGTTTGGCCTACTAGATTGATCTTTCTTGCAATGGGAGAAGTGCTTAGCTTTGGGATCAATCTTGTCGTGTCCTTTCCCAGTGACAACAGGGGCAGCAAGGCACGTATTGTATTGTTGCCATCGAGGATAAAAAGATGGGGCTTATATCATATTGCTTGAGTTTGTCCCTCTACATCATGTCATCTTTCCTAATGCGTTACTCTGTTCTTATGAACTTAATACTCTAGATGCATGATGGATAGCGGTCGATGTGTGGAGTAATAGTAGTAGATGCAGAATCGTTTCGGTCTACTTGTCGCGGACGTGATGCCTATATACATGATCATGCCTCGATATTCTCATAATTATGCACTTTTCTATCAATTGCTCGACATTAATTTGTTCACCCACCGTAATACTTATGCTATCTTGAGAGAAGCCACTAGTGAAACCTATGGCCCCCGGGTCTATTCTCCATTATATTAATCTCCCGTCAACAAGTTATTTCTTGCACCGTTTATTTTGCAATCTTTACTTTCAATCTGTATCATAAAAATACCAAAAATATTTATCTTATTATTATCATCTCTATCAGATCTCACTCTCATAAGTGACCGTGAAGGGATTGACAACCCCTTTATCGCGTTGGTTGCGAGGTTCTTATTTGTTTTTGTAGGTATGAGGGACTTGCGTGTAGTCTCCTACTGGATTGATACCTTGGTTCTCAAAAACCGAGGGAAATACTTACGCTACTTTGCTGCATCACCCTTTCCTCTTCAAGGGAAAACCAACGCCGTGCTCAAGAGGTAGCAAGCACACAAGGTGTTCCTCCGGTATTCGGGAGTTGCATAATCTTATAGTCTGAGGAACATGTATAAGTTATGAAGAAAGCAATTGCAACAAACTAAACAATCATCGAGCTAAGCTAACGGTTGGGTCAAGTCAATCACATCATTCTCTAATGATGTGATCTCGTTAATCAAATGACAACACATGTCTATGGTTAGGAAACATAACCATCATTGATTCAATGAGCTAGTAAAGTAGAGGCATACTAGTGACATTCTGTTTGTCTATGTATTCACACATGTACTAAGTTTCCAGATAATATAATTCTAGCATGAATAATAAACATTTATCATTATATAAGGAAATATAAATAACAACTTTATTATTGCCTCTAGGGCATATTTCCTTCAGTCTCCCACTTGCACTAGAGTCAATAATCTATTTCACATCGTCATGTGATTTAACACCAATAGTTCACATCTTTATGTGATTAGTTCACATCTCCATGTGACTAACACCCAAAGGGTTTAGTAGAGTCAATAATCTAGTTCACATCGCTATGTGATTAATACCCAAAAAGTGATCATGTTTTGCTTGTGAGAGAAATTTAGTCAACGGGTCTGCCACATTCAGAGCCGTATGTATTTTGCAAATTTTCTATGCCTACAATGCTTTGCACGGAGCTACTCTAGCTAATTGCTCCCACTTTCGATATGTATCTAGATCGAGACTTAGAGTCATCTAGATCGGTATCAAAGCTTGCATCGACGTAACTCTTTACGACAAACTCTTTGTCACCTCCATAACCGAGAAACATTTCCTTGTTCCACTAAGGATATTTTTCGACCGCTGTCCAGTGATCCACTCCTGGATCACTATTGTACCCTCTTGCCAAACTTATGGTGAGGTACACAATAGGTCTGGTACACAGCATAGCATACTTTATAGAACCTATGACTGAGGCATAGGGAATGACTTTTCATTCTCTTTTTGTTTTCTGCCGTGGTCAGGTTTTGAGTCTTTACTCAACTTCACACCTTACAACACAGGCAAGAACTCCTTCTTTGACTTTTCCATTTTGAACTACTTAAAAATCTTGTCAAGGTATGTACTCATTGAAAATATATCAAGCGTCTTGATCTATCTCTATAGATCTTGATGCTCAATATGTAAGTAGCTTCATCGAGGTCTTTCTTTGAAAAACTCTTTTCAAACACTCCTTCATGCTTTCCAGAAAATTCTACATTCTTTACGATCAACAATATGTCATTCACATATACTTATCAGAAATGCTGTAGTGCTCCCACTCACTTTCTTGTAAATACAGGCTTCACCGCAAGTCTGTATAAAACCATATGCTTTGATCACTTTATCAAAGTATATATTCCAACTCTGAGATTCTTGCACCAGTCCATAGATGGATCGCTGGAGCTTGCACACTTTGTTAGCACCTTTAGGATTGACAAAACCTTCTTGTTGCATCATATACAACTCTTCTTTAAGAAATCCATTAAGGAATGCAGTTTTGACATCCATTTGCCAGATTTCATAAAATGTGGCAATTGCTAACATGACTCGGACAGACTTAAGCATCGCTACGAGTGAGAAAATCTCATCGTAGTCAACATCTTGAACTTGTCGAAAACCTTTGCGGCAATTCGAGCTTTGTAGATAGTAACACTACTATCAGTGTCCGTCTTCCTCTTGAAAATCCATTTATTATTAATGGCTCACCGATCAACAGGCAAGTCAATCAAAGTCCATACTTTGTTCTAATACATGGATCTCATCTAAGATTTCATGGCTTCAAGCCATGTCGCGGAATCTGGGCTCATCATCGCTTGCTCATAGTTCGTAGGTTCGTAAGGGTCAAGTCAATGACCTCCAGAACAGGATTACCGTACCACTCTGGTGCGGAACGTATTCTGGTTGACCTACGAGGTTCGGTAGTAACTTGATCTGAAGTTTCATGACCATCATCATTAACTTCCTCACTAATTGGTGTAGGTATCACTAGAACTGATTTCTGTGATGAACTGCTACCTCTTGAGCACTACGTTGGTTTTCCCTTGAAGAGGAAAGGGTGGTGCAGTAAAGCAGGAGAACCAAGGAGTATTTCCCTCACTTTTTGAGAACCAAGGTATCAATCCAGTAGGAGACCACGCGCGAGTCACCTCGTACCTACACAAACAAATAAGAACCTCGCAACCAACGCGATAAAGGGGTTGTCAATCCCTTCACGGCCACTTGCAAGAGTGAGATCTGATAGAGATGATAATAATAAGATAAATATTTTTGGTATTTTTATTATATAGATTGAAAGTAAAGATTGCAAAATAAAGTAGATTGGAAACATATATGATGAAGAATATGTTGGGGAACGTTGCAGAAAACAAAAATTTTCCTACGGTTTCACCAAGATCCATCTATGAGTTCATCTAGCAGCGAGTGATTGGATGCATCTACATACCTTTGTAGATCGCGAGCGGAAGCGTTCAAAGAACGGGGTTGATGTAGTCGAACACGACGTGATCCAAATCACCAATGACCAAGCGCCGAACGGACGGCACCTCCGCGTTCAACACACGTACGGAACGGATGACGTCTCCTCCTTTCTTGATCCAGCAAGGGGGAAGGAGAGGTTGATGAAGATCCAGCAGCACGACGGCGTGGTGGTGGATGCAGGGCGTCACAGTAGCAGGGCTTCGCCGTGTACTACGAGGGAGAGATGTAACAGGGGAGAGGGAAGCACCAAAGGCTAAGCTATGAAGTCCTCCCACTCCTCAACTATATATAGGAGGGCCAAGGGGGGGGTGCGCCAGCCTAGGAGATCCAATCTCCTAGGTGCGGCAGCCAAGGGGAGGTTTCCCTCCCCCCCAAGGCACCCAGAGGTGCCTTCCACCATTGGGACTCTTCCCTTAAGTGGAACCCTAGGCGCATGGGCTTTTGGGGCCGGTGCCCTTGGCCCATCTAGGCCAAGGCGCACTCCCTACAGCCCATGTGCCCCCCCGGGACAGGTGGCCCCACCCGGTGGGCCCCCGGGACCCCTCCGGTGGTCCTGGTACAATAGCAATAACCCCGAAACTTGTCCCGATGGCCGAAACAGCACTTCATATATATAATTCTTTACCTCCGGACCATTCCGGAACTCCTCATGACGTCCGGGATCTCATCCGAGACTCCGAACAACATTCGGGTTACTGCATATACATATCTTCACAACCCTAGCGTCACCGAACCTTAAGTGTGTAGACCCTACGGGTTCGGGAGACATGCAGACATGACCGGGACGACTCTCTGGTCAATAACCAACAGCGGGATATGGATACCCATGTTGGCTCCCACATGCTCCACGATGATCTCATCGGATGAACCACGATGTCGAGGATTAAATCAACCCCGTATACAATTCCCTTTGTCAATCGGTATGTTACTTGCCCGAGATTCGATCGTCGGTATCCCAATACCTTGTTCAATCTCGTTACCGGCAAGTCACTTTACTCGTACCGTAATGCATGATCCCGTGACCAGACACTTGGTCACTTTGAGCTCATTATGATGATGCATTACCGAGTGGGCCCAGTGATACCTCTCCGTTATATGGAGTGACAAATCCCAGTCTCGATCCGTGTCAACCCAACAGACACTTTCGGAAATACCTGTAGTGCACCTTTATAGTCACCCAGTTACGTTGTGACGTTTGATACACCCAAAGCACTCTTACGGTATCCGGGAGTTACACGATCTCATGGTCAAAGGAAAATATACTTGACATTGGAAAAGCTCTAGCAAACGAACTACACGATCTTGTGCTATGCTTAGGATTAGGTCTTGTCCATCACATCATTCTCCTAATGATGTGATCCCATTATCAATGACATCCAATGTCCATAGCCAGGAAACCATGACTATCTGTTGATCAACGAGCTAGTCAACTAGAGGCTTACTAGGGACATATTATGGTCTATGTATTCACACGTGTATTACGATTTCCGGATAATACAGTTATAGCATGAATAAAGACAATTATCATGAACAAAGAAATATAATAATAATACTTTTATTATTGCCTCTAGGGCATATTTCCAACAGTCTCCCACTTGCACTAGAGTCAATAATCTAGTTACATTGTGATGAATCGAACACCCATGGAATTCTGGTGTTGATCATGTTTTGCCCTAGGGAGAGGTTTAGTTAACGGATCTACTATATTCAAGTCTGTATGTACTTTACAAATCTCTATGTCTCCATCTTGAACATTTTCATGAATGGAGTTGAAGCGACGCTTGATGTGCCTTGTCTTCTTGTGAAACCTGGGCTCCTTGGCAAGTGCAATAGCTCCAGTGTTATCACAGAAGAGTTTGATTGGCCCCGACGCATTGGGTATGACTCCTAGGTCGGTGATGAACTCCTTCACCCATATTGCTTCATGTGCTGCCTCCGAGGCTGCCATATACTCCGCTTCACATGTAGATCCCGCCACGACGCTCTGCTTGCAGCTGCACCAGCTCACTGCTCCACCATTCAATATATACACGTATTCGGTTTGTGACTTAGAGTCATCCAGATCTGTGTCGAAGCTAGCGTCGACGTAACCCTTTACGACAAGCTCTTCGTCACCTTCATAAATGAGAAACATTTCCTTAGTCCTTTTCAGGTACTTCAGGATATTCTTGACCGCTGTCCAGTGTTCCTTGCTGGGATTACTTTGGTACCTTCCTACCAAACTTACGGCAAGGTTTACATCAGGTCTGGTACACAGCATGGCATACATAATAGAACCTATGGCTGAGGCATAGGGGATGCCACTCATTTCTTCTATCTCTTCTGCCGTGGTCGGGCATTGAGCTGAGCTCAATCTCACACCTTGCAAAACAGGCAAGAACCCTTTCTTGGACTGATCCATTTTGAACTTCTTCAAAATCTTATCAAGGTATGTGCTTTGTGAAGACCTATGAGGCGTCTTGATCTATTCCTATAGATCTTGATGCCTAATATATAAGCAGCTTCTCCAAGGTCCTTCATTGAAAAACTCTTATTCAAGTAGGCCTTGATGCTGTCCAAGAGTTCTATATCATTTCCCATCAAAAGTATGTCATCTACATATAATATGAGAAATGCTACAGAGCTCCCACTCACTTTCTTGTAAACGCAGGCTTCTCCATAAGTCTGCGTAAATCCAAACGCTTTGATCATCTCATCAAAGCGAATGTTCCAACTCCGAGATGCTTGCACCAGCCCATAAATCGAGCGTTAGAGCTTGCACACCTTGTCAGCATTCTTAGGATCGACAAAACCTTCCGGCTGCATCATATACAATTCTTCCTTAAGGAAACCATTAAGGAATGCCGTTTTGACGACCATTTGCCATATTTCATAATCGTAGAATGCGGCAATTGCTAACATGATTCGGACGGACTTTAGCTTCGCTACCGGTGAGAAAGTCTCATCGTAGTCAACCCCTTGAACTTGTCGATAACCCTTAGTGACAAGCCGAGCTTTATAGATATTCACATTACCATCCGCGTCTGTCTTCTTCTTAAAGATCCATTTATTTTCTATGGCTCGCCGTTCAACGGGCAAGTCAGTCAAAGTCCATACTTCGTTTTCATACATGGATCCTATCTCGGATTTCATGGCTTCTAGCCATTTGTCGGAATCCGGTCCCGCCATTGCTTCTTCATAGTTCGAAGGTTCACTGTTGTCTAACAACATGATTTCCAAGACAGGGTTGCCGTACCACTCTGGTGCGGAACGTGTTCTTGTGGACCTTCGAATTTCAGTAGGAGCTTGATCAGAAGTATCTTGATCATCATGAACAACTTCCTCTCTAGTCGGTGCAGGCACCTCAGGAACATTTTCTTGAGTTGCGCCATTTACCGGTTCAAGAGGCAATACTTCATCAAGTTCTACTTTCCTCCCACTTACTTCTTTCAAGAGAAACTCTTTCTCTAGAAAGGATCCATTCCTGGCAATAAAGATCTTGCCTTCGGATCTGAGATAGAAGGTATACCCAGCAGTTTCTTTAGGGTATCCTATGAAGACACATTTTTCCGACTTGGGTTCAAGCTTTTCAGGTTGAAGTTTCTTGACATAAGCATCGCATCCCCAAACTTTTAGAAACGACAGCTTAGGTTTCTTCCCAAACCATAATTCATACGGTGTCGTCTCAATGGATTTCGATGGAGCCCTATTTAAAGTGAATGCGGCAGTCTCTAAAGCATAGCCCCAAAAAGATAGCGGTAAATCGGTAAGAGACATCATAGATCGTACCATATCTAATAGAGTGCGATTACAACGTTCGGACACACCATTACGCTGAGGTGTTCCAGGCGGCGTGAGTTGTGAAACTATTCCACATTTTCTTAAGTGTGTGCCAAATTCGTGACTCAAGTATTCTCCTCCACGATCTGATCGTAGAAACTTGATTTTCCTGTCACGTTGATTCTCAACCTCACTCTGAAATTCCTTGAACTTTTCAAAGGTTTCAGACTTGTGTTTCATTAAGTAGACATACCCATATCTACTCAAGTCATCAGTGAGGGTGAGAACATAACGATAGCCACCACGAGCCTCAACACTCATTGGACCGCACACATCAGTATGTATGATTTCCAATAAGTTGGTTGCTCGCTCCATTGTTCCTGAGAACGGAGTCTTGGTCATTTTTCCCATGAGGCATGGTTCGCACATGTCAAATGATTCATAATCAAGAGACTCTAAAAGTCCATCTGCATGGAGCTTCTTCATGCGTTTGACACCTATGTGACCAAGGCGGCAGTGCCACAAGTATGTGGGACTATCATTATCAACCTTACGTCTTTTGGTACTCACACTATGAATATGTGTAGTAATACGCTCGAGATTCATTAAGAATAAACCATTGACTATCGGAGCATGACCATAAAACATATCTCTCATATAAATAGAACAACCATTATTCTCGGATTTAAATGAGTAGCCATCTCGTATTAAACAAGATCCTGATAAAATGTTCATGCTCAAACATGGCACTAAATAACAATTATTGAGGTTTATAACTAATCCCGTAGGTAAATGTAGAGGTAGCGTGCCGACGGCGATCACATCGACCTTGGAACCATTCCCGACGCGCATCGTCACCTCGTCCTTCACCAGTCTCCGTTTATTCCGCAGCTCCTGCTGTGAGTTACAAATATGAGCAACGGCACCGGTATCAAATACCCAGGAGTTACTGCGAGCACTGGTATGGTACACATCAATTACAAGTATATCAAATATACTTTTGGTGTTGCCGGCCTTCTTGTCCGCTAAGTATTTGGGGCTGTTCCGCTTCCAGTGACCCTTCCCTTTGCAATAAAAGCACTCTGTCTCAGGCTTGGGTCCATTCTTTGACTTCTTCCCGGCAGCTTGCTTGCCGGGCGCGGCAACTTCCTTGCCGTCCTTCTTGAAGTTCTTTTTACCCTTGCCCTTCTTAAACTTAGTGGTTTTATTCACCATCAACACTTGATGTTCCTTCTTGACTTCTACCTCTGCTGATTTCAGCATAGCAAATACTTCAGGAATGGTCTTTACCATCCCCTGCATATTGAAGTTCATCACAAAGCTCTTGTAGCTTGGTGGAAGCGACTGGAGGATTCTGTCAATGACCGCGTCATCCGGGAGATTAACTCCCAGCTGAGTCAAGCGGTTATGTAACACAGACATAGTGAGTATGTGCTCACTGACAGAACTATTTTCCTCCATCTTACAGCTGAAGAATTTGTCGGAGACTTCATATCTCTCGATCCGGGCATGAGCTTGAAAAACCATTTTTAGCTCTTCGAACATCTCATATGCTCCATGTCTCTCAAAACGCTTTTGGAGCCCCGGCTCTAAGCTGTAAAGCATGCCGCACTGAACGAGGGAGTAGTCATCAGTACGTGTCTGCCAAGCGTTCATAGCGTCTTGGTTCTGTGGGACGGGTGGATCACCTAGCGGTGCTTGTAGGACATAATCTTTCTTGGCAGCTATGAGGATGATCCTCAGGTTCCGGACCCAGTCCGTATAGTTGCTGCCATCGTCTTTCAGCTTGGTTTTCTCTAGGAACACGTTGAAATTGAATACAACGTTGGCCATTTGATCTATAAGACATATTGTAAAGATTTTAGACTAAGTTCATGATAATTAAGTTCGTCTAATCAAATTATTAATGAACTCCCACTCGGATTAGACATCCCTCTAGTCATCTAAGTGTTACACGATCCGAGTCGACTAGGCCGTGTCCGATTAACACGTGAGACGGACTAGTCATCGCCGGTGAACATCTTCATGTTGATCGTATCTTCCATACGACTCGTGTTCGACCTTTCGGTCTCTGTGTTCCGAGGCCATGTCTGTACATGCTAGGCTCGTCAAGTTAACCCTAAGTGTTTTTTGCATGTGTAAAACTGTCTTACACCCGTTATATGTGAACGTAAGGATCTATCACACCCGATTAACACGTGGTGCTTCGAAACGACGAACTGTAGCAACGGTGCACAGTTAGGGGAGAACACTTCTTGAAATTGTTGTAAGGGATCATCTTATTTACTACCGTCGTTCTAAGTAAACAAGATGCAAAACATGATAAACATCATATGCAATCAAATAATAATAGTGACATGATATGGCCAATATCACATAGCTCCTTTGATCTCCATCTTGGGGCTCCATGATCATCTTGTCACCGTCATACTCATCGACATGTAAGTTGTGATTCCTTGTACAATAGCATGAACATCTCATACATCACATATAGATCATTCATCATTCATCACAACTTTGGCCATATCATATCACAAAGCACTTGCTGCAAAAACAAGTTAGACGTCCTCTAATTGTTGTTGCAGGTTTTACGTGGCTGAAGTAGGGTTCTAACAAGAACGTTTTCTTACCTACGTGAAAGCCACAACGTGATTTGTCAACTTCTATTTACCCTTCATAAGGACCCTGTTCATCGAATCTGCTCCAACTAAAGTAGGAGAAACAGACACCCGCCAGCCACCTTATGCAACTTGTGCATGTTAGTCGGTGGAAGCGGTCTCACGTAAGCATATGTGTAAGGTTGGTTCGGGCCGCTTCATCCCACAATACCGTTGAAGCAAGATAAGACTAGTAGCGGCAAGAAAGTTGACAACATCTACGCCCACAACAAATTGTGTTCTACTCGCGCAAGAGAACTACGCATAGACCTAGCTCATGATGCCACTGTTGGGGAACGTTGCAGAAAACAAAAATTTTCCTACGGTTTCACCAAGATCCATCTATGAGTTCATCTAGCAGCGAATGATTGGATGCATCTACATACCTTTATAGATCGCGAGCGGAAGCGTTCAAAGAACGGGGTTGATGTAGTCGAACATGATGTGATCCAAATCACCGATGACCAAGCGCCGAACGGACGGCACCTCCGCGTTCAACACACATACGGAACAGATGACGTCTCCTCCTTTCTTGATCCAGCAAGGGGGAAGGCGAGGTTGATGAAGATCCAGCAGCACAACGGCGTGGTGGTGGATGCAGGGCGTCACAGTAGCAGGGCTTCGCCGTGTACTACGAGGGAGAGATGTAATAGGGGAGAGGGAAGCACCAAAGGCTAAGCTATGAAGTCCTCCCTCTCCTCAACTATATATAGGAGGGCCAAGAGGGGGGGGGGGTGCGCCAGCCTAGGAGATCCAATCTCCTAGGTGCGGCAGCCAAGGGGAGGTTTCCCTCCCCCCCCAAGGCACCTAGAGGTGCCTTCCACCATTGGGACTCTTCCCTTAAGTGGAACCCTATGCGCATGGGCTTTTGGGGCTGGTGCCCTTGGCCCATCTAGGCCAAGGCGCACCCCCTACAGCCCATGTGCCCCCCCGGGACAGGTGGCCCCACCCGGTGGGCCCCCGGGACCCCTCCGGTGGTCCCGGTACAATACCGATAACCCCGAAATTTGTCCCGATGGCCGAAACAGCACTTCCTATATATAATTCTTTACCTCCGGACCATTCCGGAACTCCTCGTGACGTCCGGGATCTCATCCGGGACTCCGAACAACATTCAGGTTACTGCATATACATATCTTCACAACCCTAGCATCACCGAACCTTAAGTGTGTAGACCCTACGGGTTCGGGAGACATGTAGACATGACCGGGACAACTCTCCGGTCAATAACCAACAGCGGGATATGGATACCCATGTTGGCTACCACATGCTCCATGATGATCTCATCGGATGAACCACGATGTCAAGGATTAAATCAACCCTGTGTACAATTCCCTTTGTCAATCGGTATGTTACTTGCCCGAGATTCGATCGTCGGTATCCCAATACCTTGTTCAATCTCATTACCGACAAGTCACTTTACTCGTACCGTAATGCATGATCCCGTGACCAGACACTTGGTCACTTTGAGCTCATTATGATGATGCATTACCGAGTGGGCCCAGTGATACCTCTCCGTTATATGGAGTGACAAATCCCAGTCTCGATCCGTGTCAACCCAACAGACACTTTCGGAAATACCTGTAGTGCACCTTTATAGTCACCCAGTCACGTTGTGACGTTTGATACACCCAAAGCACTCTTACGGTATCCGGGAGTTACACGATCTCATGGTCAAAGGAAAAGATACTTGACATTGGAAAAGCTCTAGCAAACGAACTACACGATCTTGTGCTATGCTTAGGATTAGGTCTTGTCCATCACATCATTCTCCTAATGATGTGATCCCGTTATCAATGACATCCAATGTCCATAGCCAGGAAACCATGACTATCTGTTGATCAACGAGCTAGTCAACTAGAGGCTTACTAGGGACATATTATGGTCTATGTATTCACACGTGTATTACGATTTCCGGATAATACAGTTACAGCATGAATAAAGACAATTATCATGAACAAAGAAATATAATAATAATACTTTTATTATTGCCTCTAGGGCATATTTCCAACAGAATAGACCCGGGGGCCATAGGTTTCACTAGTGGCTTCTCTCAAGATAGTATAAGTATTACGGTGGGTGAACAAATTACTGTCGAGCAATTGATAGAAAAGCGAATAATTATGAGAATATCTAGGCATGATCATGTATATAGGCATCACGTCCGCGGCAAGTAGACCGACTCTTGCCTGCATCTACTACTATTACTCCACACATCAACCACTATCCAGCATGCATCTAGAGTATTAAGTTCATAAGAACAGAGTAACGCCTTAAGCAAGATGACATGATGTAGAGGGATAAACTCATGCAATATGATATAAACCCCATATTTTTATCCTCGATGGCAACAATACAATACATGTCGTTTCCCTTTCTGTCACTGGGATCGAGCTCCGCAAGATTGAACCCAAAGCTAAGCACTTCTCCCGTTGCAAGAAAGATCAATCTAGTAGGCCAAACCAAACTGATAATTCGAAGAGACTTGCAAAGATAAACCAATCATTCATAAAAGAATTCAGAGAAGATTCAAATATTGTTCATAGATAATCTGGATCATAAACGCACAATTCATCAGATCTCGACAAACACACCACAAAAGAAGATTACATCGAATAGATCTCCAAGAGAATCAAGTAGAACTTTGTATTGATATCCAAAGAGAGAGAAGAAGCCATCTAGATACTAGCTATGGACCTGTAGGTCTGAAGTAAAGTACTCACACATCATCGGAGGGGCCATGGAGTTGATGTAGAGGCCCTCCGTGATCAATGCCCCCTCCAGCAGAGCTCCGGAAAAGGCCCCAAGATGGGATCTCTTAAGTACAGAAAGTTGCGGCGGTGGAAATAGGGTTTCGTGGTGCTCCTGGATGTTTGGCGGGTACGTGAACATATATAGGAGGAAGAAGTAGGTCGGTGGAGCAATGAGGGGCCCATGAGGGGGGAGGGTGCGCCAAGGGGGGTAGGCGCGCCCCCTTCCTCGTGGCCGCCTAGTTGATTGCTTGACTTCCACTCCAAGTCCTCTGGATCATGTTTGTTCCAAAAATCACGTTCCCGAAGGTTTCATTCCGTTTGGACTCCGTTTGATATTCCTTTTCTATGAAACACTGAAATAGGTAAAAAGCAGCAATTTGAGTTGGGCCTCCGGTTAATTGGTTAGTCCCAAAAATAATATAAAAGTGTAAAAGTAATCCCATTAACATCCAAAATAGATAATGTAGTAGCATGGAGCAATCAAAATTTATAGATATGTTGAAGACATATCAAGCATCCACTACTAGGGAAAACCTTATACACAGAATGTTACCAGTAGCGCTTGTTAAAATGAGGCACTACTGCTACTTAGCAGTAGCGCGTCTGCTAGAACGGCGCTACTGTTACCCGCTTAGTAGTAGCGCGGCAGGAACAGAACGCGCTACTACTATAATTGCCACACCGTTCCCGACGTGCTAGGTATAGTAGTAGCGCCCTTCTACGAACAGCGCTACTACTACGGATTTTAGCAGCAGCGCGTTTTGCCTCCCCACGCTACTGTTAAAGCTATTTTCACCTATCCCCCCGCGCGGCCTGATTCCCTCTCCTCTGCTTCCTCCCCCAATTCTCCTCTACTATTCCTCATCGCCTCCGCCTCGCCGCCGTCTCCCCCGACCCTGCCTCGCCGCTGTCTCCCCCGACCCTGCCTCGCCGCCGTCTCCCCGACCCTGCCTCGCC
>NC_041382.1:18752982-18813905 GCF_002162155.2 Triticum dicoccoides
GCGCCTCGGTGCCGCCGTCTCCCCCGACCCCATCTCTCTCCCCGCCCTCTGTAAGCACTCTCCCCTTCCGATCCCTCTTCTCTGCTTAGTATGAACCCAAGCTATTTAGTGCTAGTTAGTATGAACCCTAGGCTATTTTTAGTGCTAGTTAGTTAATTACTTATATGGTAATTAGGGTAGTAGTTCCTAGGTACTAATTAGTTAGTAAGAACTAGGTACTAATTAGGTATTAGTTTATTTTTATTTATAGTAAGTTTATTTTTAGTAAGAACTAATTGAATTAATAGAACTCGTTAGTAAGAACTTGTTGCTATTTTTTAGTTAAAGCAATTTTTCCCGCATCGGCGTCGACGATGCCTATCCCGCATCCTCATCATCAAGTCGGCGGAAGACGACACCTGCTTGACCAGACGGGCCATGTCCGGGACTAGGCTCCGCCGGGGTGGTACTGGGAGGCGCTACCTACCGGGAGGCACAGGTTGGTGAGGAGCCAGCCTGTCGTTGACCCGAACCTTCTTTGGTGGCCGTCGCGTGGGCCAGTGACGGTCCAGAGGCTTGAGGACCCCGCGGAGGTGGTGCGTCACCGTGTCAGTGAGGAGGACGCGCACGTCCGTCGCTACTTGTTTGCGTTGGAGCACAGGTTCTCCAATACCTGGCAGGTTCTCCAGGGATCTCACTGGAGCTATGATCCCGTGATGGTTCCTTCTCTGTGGGTGTCCACCTCCCGCGCCGATACCCGTGGTGTGCTAGGGTTTTAGTTGTATTAGTGATGTTATATGTATGACACTATTCGGGATGTATTAGTGATAATATTCGACGATGTATGGACGCATGAGATGATTTACTTTTGCTTATTGAATGCATGCTAATTTGAGTCCTATAAGATATTTTGAAATGTATATCTTGTGTTGCTCAAATAGGATATGTGCTTGCCCAAGTGGCCGGTCATGTTTACAGGTTACACCTCCGAGTGGCCTATGTTTTGCCGGAGTGTTGATTCATTTCCGTTCCGGCAAATTTCAGGCGCTCGATATGTCCTATTTTAGCAAAGTCCATGCCGGATTTTTCCGTGAATTTTGGCATGACTTGTGCCAGGATATGTAGGAAATATCGAGTGCCCCGGATTTGTGTGTTGAGTATCCTGGTAGTTGTTTTCGATCGATTTTCAATTAATGTTTTAACTATGAACATAGGAAATGTCTGACGACGAAAAGGATTTCGGTATTTGCAAATACTGCGAAGATGAGCGCGGCCTGTGCGACGGAATCTTCCTAGATGATGATAGGCGCTTCAGCATCAAGCTGGATGAGAACTTCGAAGTGGATATAGTAAGTCACAACGACAAGTCTTTTTTCATAATTAAGCATGACATTTGCTTCATTTGCTTCAACTTGTAATTTAAGCATGACATTAAGCATGACAAGTCTTTCTTTTTACTATTCTACTAGCGTATCCCCTGCCATGCAAGAGTTTTTGTATTGGATAAGATAGGTTTTAGTCGTACTATGGAGGAAAAGAAATTTTACTTGAAGACCGAGCATGGTTATATTTTCAACGTAAAATTATACAATTCAGACGACTACACCTATTTTGGATGCAAAACATGGCGATCACTATGCAAGACTTATGCATTTGAGCCTGATATGGTTATCACCTTTGATATTTGTCCGGAAGATGATATTGAAGGTAATACCGACATCTGGGTCGATGTACAGACGCCTCCAGTTATACCATTATGTAAGTTTATCAACCATATTTATGTCTTTGATATTGTTTATTCAAAAATAGTTGACAACTAATTTGTATTGTCAGCTTATTTCGGTGCAAGCAAACATGTCCAGCGCTTGGTAGACAGGACCTACTATTGTCCCGGGGCTGAACTAAACTGCGAGGAGCTAAGTCATTATGTTTCATGGCTTGAGGATCTTGATACTGTCAAGACAAATTTTCTTCCCGCACTTAGAAATGTTAGTACTGAAAACGTGCGACCAATAGTGTTCGTAATGAACTACGGTCACATCTATTTAGGAAGGATGGTAAGATTTTTACTATTTGTCCTCAGTGCATCTTTTTCATACATTATTTTTGAAGCTAAACTTCATTGCTAAGTATGTTACCATACGATGTTCTTCAACAGGGACTCCCGATGAATGTTGTGCCTTATGGGATCGAGACTAAAGGTACCATGAGTATTATTAGCTTACGGCCAAGATATCCTACAGATTACTTTAGTGCATTCAAGATTAACGACGGATGCTTAATAGTGCAAGGCTGGACCAAATATGTGATGGGGGAGCGCATAGAAGTACTAGGGGGCAGCAAACAGATGCACTACCCACGATTAGGAGACAGGTTCATCTGCATGCTCCAACTTGATCAAGGGGGAGAGCTACACATGTTTTATGTTATTTTACCTAAGAGAGAGAGCAGCGGGAGTGATTAGCTAGCTAGGAATGAGTTTGAGGATGATGATGTGCTACACTATTACTATGATGATAAAATAGCTAGCGTTTGGTGGTAATGCCTATGATGATTATTATTAGCTAGTGTTAGTGGTGATTAAATAAATACTGTTGGTGGTAATGACTATGATGATTATTAAATAGCTTGTGCTGGCGGATTAGATTCAAGTGGAGGCAACATATGGTGCACATCGAAAGTACTACTAGTCCAAACTAGATCAAGTTTGGATTAGTAGTATACTTTTGACATGCACCACATATTGCCTCCACTTGAACCTAATCCACCTTCATTTGACACACTGTTATGGACATAATGATGTAAACCTCATAACTGGTATTGTACTAATATTTGTACGATGGCGCATAAATACACTAAAAAAAAGAATACTAGTAGCGATGGAGAGAAAACACGCTGCCAGTAGTTACATTAGCAGTAGCGTGGGAGTGAACAAACGCTGCAACTATTTGTCCTAGCAGTAGCGCGTGCGGGCACGCGTTACTACTAAGCAATAGCTGTAGCGCCTTATTAGTAGCGCGCCTACACACGCTACTAGTGAGCACAAAACCAGCGCTACTGCTAGGGTTTTCCCTAGTAGTGATCCCCAAGCTTAATTCCTGCTCGTCCTCGAGTAGGTAAATGATAAAAACAGAATTTTTGATGTGGAATGCTTCCTAACATATTTCTCAATGTAATTTTTCTTTATTGTGGCATGAATGTTCAGATCCGAAAGATTCAAGATAAAAGTTTAATATTGACATAGAAATAATAATACTTCAAGCATACTAACTAAGCAATCATGTCTTCTCAAAATAACATGGCCAACGAAAGTTATCCCTACAAAATCATATAGTATGGCTATGCTCTATCTTCATCACACAAAATATTAAATCATGCACAACCCCGATGACAAGCCAAGCAATTGTTTCATACTTTTGATGTTCTCAAACTTTTTCAATCTTCACACAATATATGAGCGTGAGCCATGGATATAGAACTATGGTGGAATAAAATAGTGGTTGTGGAGAAGAAAAAAAAGGGGAAGATAGTCTCACATCAACTAGGCATATCAACAGGCTATGGAGATGCCCATTAATAGATATCAATGTGAGTGAGTAGGGATTGCCATGCAACGGATGCACTAGAGCTATAAGTGTATGAAAGCTCAACAAAAGAAACTAAGTGGGTGTGCATCCAACTTGCTTGCTCATGAAGACCTAGGGCAAATTGAGGAAGCCCATCATTGGAATATACAAGCCAAGTTCTATAATGTAAAATTCCCACTAGTTTATGAAAGTGACAACATAGGAGACTCTCTATCATGAAGATCATGGTGCTACTTTGAAGCACAAGTGTGGAAAAAGGATAGTAACATTGTCCCTTCTCTCTTTTTCTCTCATTTTTTTTATTTGGGCCCCTCTTTCTTTTTTTTCTTTTGGCCTCTTTTCTCTTCTTTTTTTTGTCCGGAGTCTCATCCCGACTTGTGTGGGAATCATAGTCTCCATCATCCTTTCCTCACTGCGACAATGCTCTAGTAATGATGATCATCACACTTCTTTTTACTTACAACTCAAGAATTACAAGTCAATACTTAGAACAAAATATGACTCTATGTGAATGCCTCCGGCGGTGTACCGGGATATGCAATGAATCAAGAGTGACATGTATGAAAAATTATGAACGGTGGCTTTGCCACAAATACGATGTCAACTACATGATCATGAATGGCAATATGACAATGATGATGCGTGTCATAACAAACGAAACGGTGGAAAGTTGCATGGCAATATATCTCGGAATGGCTATGGAAATGCCATAATAGGTAGGTATGGTGGCTGTTTTGAGGAAGGTATATGGTGGGTTTATGGTACCGGCGAAAGTTGCACGGTACTAGAGAGGCTAGCAATGGTGGAAGGGTGAGGGTGCGTATAATCCATGGACTCAACATTAGTCATAAAGAACTCACATACTTATTGCAAAAATCTATTAGTTATCTAAAAAAGTACTACGCGCATGCTCCTAGGGGGATAGATTGGTAGGAAAAGACCATTGCTCGTCCCCGACCGCCACTCATAAGGAAGGCAATCAATAAATATATCATGCTCCAACTTCATCACATAACGGTTCACCATACGTGCATGCTACGGGAATCACAAACTTCAACACAAGTATTTCTCCAATTCACAACTACTCAACTAGCATGACTCTAATATCACCATCTCCATATCTCAAAACATCATCAAGTATAAAACTTATCTTAGTATTCAATGCACCTGTATGAAAGGTTTTATTATGTCTATAAGCAAATTGCCATGTTGTTCTAAAGAACTCTCAAAATAATATAAGTGAAGCATGAGAGATCAATTATTTCTATAAAATAGAATCACCACCGTGCTTTAAAATATATAAGTGAAGCACTAGAGCAAAAACTATATAGCTCAAAAGATATAAGTGAAGCACATAGAGTATTCTAATAAATTCCAATTCATGTGTGTCTCTCTCAAAAGGTGTGTACAACAAGGATGATTGTGGTAAACTAAAAAGTAAAGACTCAAATCATACAAGACGCTCCAAGCAAAACACATATCATGTGGCGAATAAAAATATAGCTCCAAGTAAAGTTACCGATGAACGAAGATGAAAGAGGGAATGCCTTCCGGGGCATCCCCAAGCTTAGGCTTTTTGGTGTCCTTGGATTTTACCTTGGGGTGCCTTGGGCATCCCCAAGCTTAGGATCTTGCCACTCCTTGTTCCATAATCCATTGAATCCTTACCCAAAACTTGAAAACTTCACAACACAAAACTTAACAAGAAAATCTCGTGAGCTCCGTTAGTAAAAGAAAAAAAATCACCACTTCAAGTTAATGTAATGAACTCATTCTTGATTTATATTGGTGTTAAACCTACTATATTCCAACTTTTCTATGGTTCATAAACTCTATTACTAGCCATAGATTCATCAAAATAAGTAAACAACACACGAAAAACAGAATCTGTCAAAAATAGAACAGTCTGTAGTAATTTGTAGGTTTCGACCACTTCTGGAACCCCAAAAATTCTAAATGTGGACGTGAGGAATTTATCTATTATTCATCTGTAAAAAGAATTAACTAAATAGCACTCTCCAATAAAAAATGGCAGCAAATCTCGTGAGTGCTTAAGTTTCTGTTTTTTACAGCAAGATCGCAAAGACTTTCCCCAAGTCTTCCCAAAGGTTCTACTTGGCACAAACACTAATTAAAAGCATAAAACCACATCTAAACAGATTCTAGATGAATTATTTATTGAATAAAAGCAAGGAAAAATACTGGGTTGTCTCCCAATAAGCGCTTTTCTTTAAAGCCTTTTAGCTAGGCATTGATAATTTCAATGATGCTCACATGAAAGACAAGAATTGAAGCACAAAGAGAGCATCATAAAACATGTGACAAACACACTTAAGTCTAACATACTTCCTATGCATAGGTATTTTATAAGCAAACAAATTATCATAGCAAGCAAATTCTAGCATATGCAAGGAAGCGGAAAGAAATGATAGCAATCTCAACATAATGAGAGGTAATTTTGTAACATGAAATTTTTTACATCCATAATTTCCTTTCTCATAATAATTACATGTAGGATCATAATCAAATTCAACAATATAGCTATCACATACAATATTCTCAACATGATCCACATGCATGTAAAGTTGACACTCTTCCAAAATAGTGGGATTAACATTAACTAAAGTCATGACCTCTCCAAACCCACTTTTATCAAAAAATTCACAAGATTGAACATTCTCCAAATATGTGGGATCTAAAGTCGACACTCTTCGAAACCCACTTTCAATATTATTACAAACATTATTATCACTCTCATATTCATCATGGGGCTTAAATAAATTTTCAAGGTCATAAGAAGAATCACCCCAATCATGATCATTGCAACAAGTAGTAGACATAGCAAAACGAGCATCCCCAAGCTTAGGGTTTTGCATATTATTAGCACAATTGACATTAATAGAATTTATACTATCATCATTGCAATCATGCTTTCTATTCAAAGATCCACCGTGAATCACTCCATAAGGTACTTCATTTTCAGATTTACGAATTTCAAGCAAAACTTCATAAAGATAATCTAGTGCACAAAACTCACTAGCAATTGGTTCATCATAATTGGATCTCTTAAAAAGATTAGCAAGCGGATGAGGATCCATAGATCTTAGATTCTCTATTTAGCAATAAATAAACAACTATTCCAACCAAACGAGCAAACGAGCCAAGTAAGACATCAAAGCAAACGAAAAGACGAACAGAAGAAGGGTGAATAAAACGGCAAGGGTGAAGTGGGGGAGAGGAAAACGAGAGGCAAATGGCAAATAATGTAATGCGTGGGATAAGAGTTTGTGATGGGTACTTGGTATGTCTTGACTTGTGCGTAGACTCCCCGGCAAAGGCGCCAGAAATCCTTCTTGCTACCTCTTGAGCACTGCGTTGGTTTTCCCTTGAAGAGGAAAGGGTGGTGCAGTAAAGTAGCGTAAGTATTTCCCTTAGTTTTTGAGAACCAAGGTATCAATCCAGTAGGAGACTGATGACCCACAAGTATAGGGGATCTATCTAGTCCTTTCGATAAGTAAGAGTGTCAAACCCAACGAGGAGCAGAAGGAAATGATAAGCGGTTTTCAACAAGGTATTCTCTGCAAGTACTGAAATAAGTGGTAACAGATAGTTTTATGATAAGATAATTTGTAACTAGCAACAAGTAACAAAAGTAAATAAAGTGCAGCAAGGTGGCCCAATCCTTTTTGTAGCCAAGGACAAGTCTAGACAAACTCTTATATATAGAGAAAAGCGCTCCCAAGGACACATGGGAATATCGTCAAGCTAGTTTTCATCACGTTCATATGATTCGCGTTCGGTACTTTGATAATTTGATATGTGGGCGGACCGGTGCTTGGATGCTGTTCTTACTTGAACAAGCATCCCACTTATGATTAACCTCTATTGCAAGCATCCGCAACTACAACAAAAGTATTAAGGTAAACCTAACCATAGCATGAAACATATGGATCCAAATCAGCCCCTACGAAGCAACGCATAAACTAGGGTTTAAGCTTCTGTCACTCTAGCAACCCATCATCTACTTATTACTTCCTAATGCCTTCCTCTAGGCCCAAATAATGGTGAAGTGTTATGTAGTCGACGTTCACATAACACCACTAGAGGCTAGACAACATACATCTCATCAAAATATCGAGCGAATACCAAATTCACATGACTACTAATAGCAAGACTTCTCCCATGTCCTCAGGAACAAACGTAACTACTCACAAAGCATATTCATGTTCATAATCAGAGGGGTATTAATATGCATAAAGGATCTGAACATATGATCTTCCACCAAATAAACCAACTAGCATCAACTACAAGGAGTAATCAACACTACTAGCAACCTACTAGTACCAATCCCAGACTTGGAGACAAGAATTGGATACAAGAGATGAACTAGGGTTCTGAGAGGAGATGGTGCTGGTGAAGATGTTGATGGAGATTGCCCTCTCCCGATGAGAGGAGCGTTGGTGATGACGATGCGATGATTTCCCCCTCCCAGAGGGAAGTGTCCCCAGTAGAACAGCTTTGCCGGAGCCCTAGATTGGTTCCGCCAAGGTTCCGCCTCGTGGCGGCGGAGTCTCGTCCCGAAAGGTTGCTTATGATTTTTCGCTTGACGAAAGACCTCATATAGCAGAAGATGGCCATCTGAGAGCCAACAGGGGGCCCACGAGGTAGGGGGGCGCGCCCCCACCCTCGTGGCCAGGTGGGTCCCCCTCTGGTGCACTTCTTCCGCTCAATATTTTTTATTATTTCCAAAAATGACTTTCGTGGAGTTTCAGGACTTTTGGAGTTGTGCAGAATAGGTCTCTAATATTTGCTCCTTTTCCAGCCCAGAATTCCAGCTGCCGGCATTCTCCCTCCTTATGTAAACCTTGTAAAATAAGAGAGAATAGGCATAAGTATTGTGACATAACGTGTAAAAACAGCCCATAATGCAATAAATATCGATATAAAAGCATGATGCAAAATGGACGTATCAACTCCCCCAAGCTTAGACCTCGCTTGTCCTTAAGCGGAAGCCGATAACGATAAATATGTCCCCATGTTTAGTGGTAGAGGTGTCGATAAAATAAAATACGGACATGAGGGCATCATGATTATTCCCATAACAGCAACATATATAGATATTGTCATATGATTTCTTATGCTCAAGCAATAATCCATTCCCAATGCAAAAGTATGAATCAGAAACTTTATTGAGAACCAATAAACTATAATCTCAGTCATTGAAGCAATTGCAATTTATCATAACATCAGAAAGAGTCTATGTCAGAGCTTTCTAGCAAGTCCACATACTCAACTATCATTTAGTCTTTCATAATTGCCAACACTCACGCAATACTTGTGGTTACGGAGTTTTAATCGAACACAGAGAAAGATAGGGGCTTATAGTTTCGCCTCCCAACCTTTTACCTCAAGGGTAATGTCAACAATAATAACTCATGCTCCCCTACATCCAATTAGATATATCCATCAGGATCTTTCCAACATACTGTGCTTGCCAAAGGATAAAGTGTAAAAAGCAAAGGTGAAGATCACCATGACTCTTGCATAAGGTAGAAGATGATAGTAACAGATAGGCCCTTCGCAGAGGGAAGCAGAGGTTGCCATGCTCCATTGCTTCAAGCCTCGTCTCCATGCTTCCGGTCCCCTTCGGTCCCTCAACATCGCGGATGTGCAGCAACCCATCACGCATCTCAATGGTTTGAGGGTGTCGCAGCACCTCCGTGAAGTAAGGGTTGATGACCTTCTCGAAGAACTTGTGTTTGGGGGCACTTGGAGATGTCGTGATAATCTAGGTCTGTTAGACAAATAGCTCGAAACAAGAACAAAGGATAATTGCATAATACAGGAGTCAAAACCTTCGGGAGATTATATAATGAATTTTTACCGACCAAAATACGTATTGTGCAAGAAACGGTGTCCGGAAGGCACACGAGGTGCCCACGAGGTAGGGGGGCGCACCCTCCACCCTCGTGGGGCCCTCGTGTCCTTCCCGGACTGCTACTTATTTTTCTATTTTTATAAATATTCCAAAACGGAGAAATATTGCCTTAAAAACAGTTTTGGAGTCGGTTTACTTACCGTACCACATACCTATTCCTTTTCGGAGTCTGCAACGTTCCGGAAAGTGTCTCTTATGTATTCCTCCGGGGTTACGGTTTCGATAACATTAGTTTCAACATTTATAGGATTACCTAAGATATAGTGTTTGATTCTTTGACCGTTTACCACCTTCGGATTTGTGCCTTCGAAGGTGTTGATATTTATGGCACCGGAACGATAGACCTCCTCGATAACATAGGGGCCTTCCCATTTAGAGAGAAGTTTTCGTACAAAAAATCTTAAACGAGAGTTGTATAGCAATACATAATCACCTATATTAAACTCACTCTTTTTTATCCTTTTGTCATGCCATCTTTTAACTTTTTCTTTAAACAACTTGGCATTTTCATAAGCTTGGGTTCTCCATTCATCAAGTGAGCTAATATCAAATAACCTCTTCTCACTGGCAAGTTTGAAATTGTAGTTGAGCTCTTTAATAGCCCAATATGCCTTATGTTCTAGTTCGAGAGGTAAGTGACATGCTTTCCCATAAACCATTTTATACGGAGACATACCCATAGGGTTTTTATATGCAGTTCTATAGGCCCATAATGCATCATCAAGTTTCTTGGACCAATTCTTTCTAGACCTATTGACAGTCTTTTGCAAAATTAATTTGAGCTCTCTATTACTCAATTCTACTTGACCACTAGCCTGTGGGTGATAAGGAGACACAATTCTATTATTAACATCATACTTAGCAAGCATTTTACGGAAGCACCATGGATAAAATGTGAACCACCATCAGTCATTAAATATCTAGGGACTCCAAACCTTGGAAAAATAACTTCTTTAACCATTTTAATAGAAGTGTTATGATCAGCACTACTGGTTGGAATAGCTTCTACCCACTTAGTAACGTAATCAACAACAACTAAAATATGTGTATATCCATTAGAGGCAGGAATAGGTCCCATATAATCAAAGCCCCAAACATCAAATGGTTCAATAACAAGTGAATAGTTCATAGGCATTTCTTGATGTCTACTGATATTACCAATTCTTTGGCATTCATCACAAGATAAGACAAACTTACGGGCATCCTTGAAGAGAGTAGGCCAATAAAAACCGGATTGCAATACCTTATGTGCAGTTCTATCTCCAGCGTGGTGTCCTCCATAAGCTTCGGAGTGACACTTGCATAGGATCTGTTCCTGTTCATGCTCAGGTACACAACGTCTAATAACACCATCTACTAATTCTTTATAAAGATGTGGGTCATCCCAAAAGTAATGTCTTAAATCATAAAAGAACTTTTTCTTTTGCTGGTATGTGAAACTAGGTGGTATGAATTTAGCAACAATGTAATTAGCATAATCAGCATACCATGGAGTACTACGAGAAGTACTTATAACATTTAATTGCTCATCAGGGAAGCTATCATCAATAGGTAGTGGGTCATCAAGAACATTTTCTAACCTAGACAAGTTGTCTGCAACGGGGTTCTCAGCTCCTTTTCTATCAACAATATGCAAATCAAATTCTTGTAGCAAGAGAACCCATCTAATAAGTCTAGGTTTAGCATCTTTCTTATTCCATAAGGTATTTAATAGCAGCATGATCCGTGTGAATAGTTACTTTAGAATCAATAATATAAGTCCTGAACTTATCACAAGCAAATACAACTGCTAAGAATTCCTTTGCAGTAGTAGCATAATTTCTTTGAGCATTGTCTAGAGTTTTACTAGCATAAGGAATAACATTTAATTTCTTATCAACTCTTTGCCCTAGAACAACACCTATAGCATAATCACTAGCATCACACATAATTTCAAAGGGTAAATTCCAATCAGGTGGCTGAACAATAGGTGCAGAGATCAATGCTTTCTTAAGTATTTCAAATTCTTCTACACAATCATTATCAAAGACAAATGGTATATCTTTTTATAATAAATTGGTCAGAGTCGAATTTTTTTTGAGAAGTCCTTAATGAACCTCCTATAAAATCTGGCGTGACCAAGGAAACACCTTATACCTTTAATGTCCTTGGGACATGGCATCTTTTCAATAGCGTCAGCCTTGGCTTTATCAACTTCAATACCTCTTTCAGAAACTTTATGCCCCAAGACAATACCTTCATTAACCATAAAGTGGCACTTTTCCCAATTCAAAACAAGATTCGTTTCTTCACATCTCTGCAAAACTCGATCAAGATTGCTCAAGCAATCGTCAAAAGAAGATCCATAGACGGAAAAGTCGTCCATGAAAACCACACAAATCTTTTCACAAAAGTCAGAGAATATAGCCATCATGCATCTTTGAAAGGTAGCAGGTGCATTATATAAACCAAAAGGAATACGTCTATAAGCAAAAGTACCAAAAGGGCAAGTAAAAGTAGTCTTTGATTGATCATTGGCTGACACAGGTATTTGAGAGAAACCAGAATAACCATCTAGAAAGCAATAATGTGTATGTTTGCATAGTCTTTCTAGCATTTGATCGATAAAAGGTAAGGGGTAATGATCTTTCTTAGTAGCCTTATTTAATTTGTGGAAATCAATTACCATCCTATAACCTATAATAATTCTTTGCAGAATCAATTCATCTTTATCATTAGGAACAACAGTAATACCTCCCTTCTTAGGGACACAATGGACAGGACTTACCCACTGACTATCAGCAACGGGATAAATTATACCTGCCTCCAGAAGCTTTAGTATGTCTTTTCTTACCACTCCTTTCATCTTAGGATCCAGCCGTCATTGATGATCACGAACCGGTTTGGCATCTTCTTCCAAATTTATTTTATGTTGACATAGAGTGGGACTAATGCCCTTAAGACCATCAAGAGTATATCCAATAGCAGCACGGTGCTTCTTCAGAGTTTTCAATAATCTCTCTTCTTCATGCTCTGAAAGGTTAGCACTAATAATAACATGATATATCTTTTTCTCATCAAGATAAGCATATTTAAGAGTATCAGGCAACGGTTTTAGCTCAAACACGGGATCACCCTTGGGTGGAGGAGGATCCCCTAGGATTTCAACAGGCAAATTGTGTTTCAGAATGGGTTCCTGCTTAAAGAATACTTCATCTATTTCCCTTCTTTCATTCATAAACATATCATTTTCATGGTCTAGCAAATATTGTTCTAAAGGATCACTAGGCACTAGTAGAAAAAGGGTCAATCGTGAAGCACATTAGTGCCGGTTTGTATTTGAGCCGGCACTAATGTATACATTAGTGCCGGTTCCAACGGCTAGCCGGGCCGCTTTCATTAGTACCGGTTCGTGGCGAACCTTTAGCACCGGTTCGTGCCACGAACTGGTACTAATGAGAGTGGTGGCAGGATGTTGTCAGACAGGCGCCCCTCCAGCCCCTTTAGTACCGGATCTTGGCACGAACCGGTACTAAAGGTCGTCCTGTATAAACCCTTCGTCCACCAGCACTCTGTTCTTCCCCCTTTCCCCTCTCCGGCCCTCTCCTCTGTTCTTCCCTTCTTCCTCTCGAGTTCATCACAAAATTTGCCCAAAATTTGTCAAGATTTGAAGGCCCTCATCCATTCAAATGATCACAAAGGTTAGCAACTTTGTCCTTTCATCTCTCATTGCTAGATTAGCTCTTGCATTGGTTTATATAGTGATTAATTTGTGAGTTTAGTAATTTGGGAGGATATATATATATATATGTGCTAGTATTTGATTTATATGCAATTTGAGGTCAAAAATAACACTTAGTTTGCATATGTAGGTGTGGTTTACTTAGTGCCTTCTAAATCTCCATCGTAGCCACCGTCGATCGCCCGCACCGTCCCGTCGCCGGCACCACCTTGTGGTGAGCCTCTTGTTCATGAAATTTTATATAAAAATTGATGTGTGTGATTTGGATATATAGTTACTCATATAATTATCTTACCCGTACGTTGTTTGTTATACATATAGTGCCATGGTTTTGATATCCGTCCCCGTCGGCCCTAGTCCTTGTTATGATTCGGATGTGGTATGTATATTCTCTTTTAAAACTAGTTGCATTTCGTGTTTATGACAAATTATGCCCATCAAGTTGACATAGAAATTTTTTTCTAGGAGGTATCTGAACCTGAAATTCCAACCGACCCTATTGCCGAGAGGTTAAATTTAGTTGAAAGAGAAAACGAGTACTTGAAAGAAAAATTGAAAAGAATTGAGGGGGAGAAGATGGTATTGGAGTTGCATGTTGCCGATGTCATCGATGATCACAAGATCAAGATGGAGAAAATGCGCTTGAAGATTAGAAAGATTAGAAAATATGCCATCGATAGTGAGGCTTGGTATCATTATGCTGTTGGATCCATTGTTACCTTAGTTGCGATCTTGATCGTATTTGTTTTTGCATTTAAATGCTTTAGCTAGAGAGTTATTTGTTTGTTGCATTTAAGTGTTGTATGAACTTTATGTATGAACTTGTATTAATTTGGTCTATTCGGTGTTGTGTAATGAAGATGAGCCGGCAATGGATGTACGATGACCGATGCTCTCCCCAGTTCATTGACGGCGTGCGTACTTTTCTACTTGCGGCTGAGGCAAACAAGCGGGCGGATGGTTTTATGCCTTGTCCATGTGCTCGCTGTAAGAATGGTCACAATTACTCTACGTCAAGAACCATTCACGTCCACCTGTTTAAGACCGGTTTCATGCCCCATTATAATGTTTGGACCAAGCACGGAGAAAGAGGGGTTATGATGGAAGACAATGAAGAAGAAGAGGACGACGACAGCTATCCTGGCCATGGGTTCCCTGAATACGATGATACAACAATGGGGGAAGAAGCTGAGCCGGTAATGCGGGAAGAAGCTGATCCGGCAATGCGGGAAGAAGCTGAAGAAGAGGCATCAGATGAGCCCGTTGATGATCTAGGTCGGGCCATTGCTGATGCAAAGAGAAACTGCGCAAGTGATTTGGAGAAGAAGAAGTTGCAGCGCATGTTAGAGGATCACAAAAAATTGTTGTACCCGAATTGCGTAGGTGACAAGAAAAAGCTGGGCACCACACTGGAATTGCTGCAATGGAAGGCAGAGAATGGTGTATCTGACAAGGGATTTGGAAAGTTGTTGGTAATGATAAAGGATATGCTTCCAAAGGACAACGAATTGCCCGAGAGTACGTACGAAGCAAAGAAGGTTGTCTTCCCTCTAGGGTTAGAGGTGCAGAAGATACATGCATGCCCTAATGATTGCATCCTCTACCACGGTGAGTACGAGGATTTGAACGCTTGCCCGATATGTGGTGCATTGCGTTATAAGATCTGCCGCGATGACCCTGGTGATGTCGAGGGCCAGCGCCCCAGGAAGAAGATTCCTGCCAAGGTGATGTGGTATGCTCCTATAATACCACGGTTGAAACGTTTGTTCCAAAACAAAGAGCATGCCAAGGCGATGCGATGGCACAGAGAAGACCGTAAGAAAGACGGAAAGTTGAGAGTACCCGCTGACGGGTCGCAGTGGAGAAAAATCGAAAGAAAGTACGGGAAGGAGTTTGCAGATGACGCAAGGAGCGCATGGTTTGGTCTAAGCGCAGATGGCATTAATCCTTTTGGGGAGCAGAGCAGCAACCATAGCACCTGGCCTGTGACTCTATGTTTGTATAACCTTCCTCCTTGGTTGTGCATGAAGCGGAAGTTCATTATGATGCCAGTGCTCATCCAAGGCCCTAAGCAACCCGGCAACGACATTGATGTGTACCTAAGGCCATTAGTTGAAGAACTCTTACAAATGTGGAATGGAACAGGTGTACGTGCGTGGGATGAGCACATGGGGGAAGAATTTGACCTAAAGGCGTTGTTGTTCGTGACCATCAATGATTGGCCTGCTCTCAGTAACCTTTCAGGATAGACAAACAAGGGATACCGCGCATGCACGCACTGTTTGGACGATACCGATAGTATATATTTGGCTAATTGTAAGAAGAATGTGTACCTGGGACATCGTCGATTTCTTCCGAGCAGGCATCCCGTAAGAAAGAAAGGCAAGCATTTCAAAGGTG
Source organism: Triticum dicoccoides (assembly GCF_002162155.2). Lineage (NCBI taxonomy): Eukaryota > Viridiplantae > Streptophyta > Magnoliopsida > Poales > Poaceae > Triticum > Triticum dicoccoides. The sequence goes on from NC_041382.1 coordinate 18,768,608, forward strand.
AGGCAGATCACCGTACGAAGCCTCGCCACCGTACTGGTGCTGATGTAGATGATATGGTCAAGGATTTGAAGGTGGTGTTTGGAAAGGGTCCTGGTGGACAACCTGTTCCGAATGACGCTGACGGACGCGCACCCATGTGGAAGAAGAAATCTATATTTTGGGACCTGCCCTATTGTAAAGACCTCGAGGTCCGCTCCGCAATCGACGTGATGCACGTGACGAAGAATCTTTGTGTGACCCTGCTTGGCTTCTTGGGCGTGTATGGGAAGACAAAAGATACACCTGAGGCACGGGAGGACCAGCAACGTATGCACGGAAAAGATGGCATGCAAGCTACGCTCTTACCAAAGAAGAGAAGGAAATCTTCTTTGAATGCTGCTCAGTATTAAGGTACCGTCTGGCTTCTCGTCAAATATAAAGGGAATAATAAACATGGCAGAGAAAAAGTTCCAGAACCTAAAGTCTCATGACTGCCACGTGATTATGACGCAACTGCTTCCGGTTGCATTGAGGGGGCTTCTACCGGAAAACGTTCGATTAGCCATTGTGAAGCTATGTGCATTTCTCAATGCAATCTCTCAGAAGGTAATCGATCCAGAAATCATACCAAGGTTACAGAATGATTTGGTGCAATGTCTTGTCAGTTTCGAGTTGGTGTTCCCACCATCCTTCTTCAACATCATGACGCACGTCCTAGTTCACCTATGCGAAGAGATTAACATTTTGGGTCCTATATTTCTACACAATATGTTCCCCTTTGAGAGGTTCATGGGAGTCTTAAAGAAATATGTTCATAACAGTGCTAGGCCAGAAGGAAGCATCTCCAAGGGCCGTCAAAATGAGGAGGTCATTGAGTTTTGTATTGACTTTATTCCTGACCTTAAGCCGATTGGTGTTCCTGAATCGCGGCATAAGGGCAGACTGGATGGAAAAGGCTCGCTAGGAGGGGAACAAATAATATGTATGGACGGACATTCTCTCACTGAAGCACACTACACAGTTCTACAGAATTCCGCCTTGGTGGCTCCGTATATGGATGAACATAAGAATTTGCTACGCTCCAAACACCCGGAGCGGTCTGATGACTGGATTACACGTGAACAAACCAGGAGTTTTGCCAGCTGGTTGCAAGCACGTACCATGCATGACACCTCTATTGAAGATGACCTGTACTTGCTGTCCCAGTTACCATCTTCGAATATAATGACTTTCAAAGGGTACAAGATAAATGGTAATACATTTTACACGATCGCCCAAGATAAGAAGAGCACCAACCAAAACAGTGGTGTCCGCTTTGATGCAGAAACCAAGACGGGAAAGGAAACATATTATGGTTATATACAGGACATATGGGAACTTGACTATCGACGTGGTTTGAAGGTCCCTTTGTTTCGGTGCAAATGGGTCAATATGACACGAGGCGGGGTAACGGAAGACCCGCAGTACGGAATGACAACAGTGGATCTCAACAATCTTGCGTATGCAGACGAACCATTTTTCCTAGCCAATGATGTGGCACAGGTTTTCTATGTGAACGACATGTCTACCAAGCCAAGAAAAAGAAAAGATAAGGAAGCGAATGCATCGTACGATGAGTCAAAGCGGCACATAGTTCTTTCTGGGAAGAGAAACATTGTGGGAGTGGATGACAAGACAGACAAGTCAGAAGATTATGAAAAGTTTGATGAAATTGCTCCATTCACAGTGAATATTGACCCGAGCATCCCGTTAAATGATGAAGATTTTCCATGGCTACGACGCAAAGGGACACACGCGAAGAAAAAGTTTCACACCCAAAGATCTGGGATGTGATCGGCTTAGCTATCATCACTTTCTTCTGTGTTTCACACCCAGGAGGGAATCTCTGTAATAGTTAGGGTAGCTAGTTATGTGTTTTGGCATTTGAAACGCGAAGAAATTTTATGTGCAAGCAAATTCTTTCATGCATTTATTGATTTTTTCAGCTAAATGACCCTGAAATTGAAAAGCATTTCAAATGAACTCAGAAAACGATGAAAGTTGGCATGGTATCATAATTTCACCCACATAGCATGTGCAAAAAGTAGAGAGGGTTACCGCAAAAACTGGATGCACTTCGTGTACAAAATGGACAATCTGTTTCGAAGTATCAGGGTTTCGGACGAAAACTCATCCGTTACAAAGGCATTTCATTTTTAAATAACTTAAGCATTACCAAATTGAATATAATGATAAAACACACTAATATTAAACATAAGAAAAAAGAATCACTGGAAAATGTATTTTTAAAGTTAAGTTATTCACAAACTAGTGATTCACACAAATTTCAAATAATTCAAAATTTAAACTATTCAAATTTAAAAACTACCGGCACTAACTGAAAGTTTCTAAAAACTATCAAAAATATTCACAAAGAAACTCTAAATACAGCAAAAAACAACTAAAAATAAATAAAACAAAATAAATAAAGCAGAAAAGAAAAAACTAAATGAAAAAAGCCCACCTACCGGGCCACAGCGGCCTGCATACGACTAGAAACCCAACCTGTTGTTGGGCCAGGATGCAGGCCCGCAAGCCCAATAGGCCCCACAGGGCAGAGTAGCAGAGGTAGGCCCAGAAGGCCTGCTTTAGAGAGGAGCTCGAGACAGCAGCGGCGGCGGGGCTTATAAGCAGGTGTGAGCGCCCTTCGGCTAGCGAGGTGGGACTAAACTTCTGCGCCCCTCGCCTGGCAGCGCACCCCCTTTAGTACCGGGTCGTGGCACCAACCGGTACTAAACGGGGGGGCCTTTAGTACCGGTTGGAGCCAGGAACCGGTACTAAAGGGGGGTGCTCCCCCCCGCTTCGCCTGGCCAAAACAGACCTTTAGTACCGGTTGGTGGCTCCAACCGGTACTAAAGGTGTCCCCTATATAAGAAACACTTCGAAAATTTTCAGTTTCTCATCTCCCACTTCTCTCTGCCACCGCCCCGTCCCGCGCCGTCGCCGCCCCCGTCCTCGTCGCGCCGTCCCCGTCGACTCCACGACGCCCCCGTCCTCCTCGCGTCGTCCCTGTCGACTCCGCGGCACCCCCGTCGCCGTCCCGGTCGCCGATCCCCTCGCTTCGCCGTCGCCGTCGCCTTTGGATCGACCTTGCCCTCGCCGTCGCCGTCGCCTCGACCTTGCCCGCGCGCGCTGTGAGCCCCTCCCCTGGCCCCTCTCCTCCCTCCAATCGATCGTAGCGCACACCGGCGCCGGCGCCGGCGCCGACCGTAGCGCACACACACGCGCGCGCACACAAACACACTACATGCACACACACACACACACACGCACACACACACACACACACACACACACTACACACACACTAGACGCGCACACACACACAATTTAGCTTTTAGTTTTTTCTATTTTTAGCTTTTAGTTTTTTCTGTTTTTCTGTTTTTCATACAAAGTTTTAGATGAATTAATTAATTAATTAGATTAATGTCAAATAGTATGTAGAAATGTTAGTTATAATATATATAATGTCAAATGTTATAGAAATGTTAGTTATATAGAAATGTTAGAAATTTTGGAAATGTTAGTTTTAGCTAGCTAGATGAATTAGATTAATTTCAAATTGTTAGACGATGATCGATGTTTTTTTAGTTTCTTATATTTTTAGTTATAAAATTTAGAATTTGCATATATGAAATCATCACAATCCATCATTTAAAAAATGTTACTTTACTTTTGCGGCATATAGTATTTTGTTGTCGACGATGCCCGGCCCGCATCCTCACCGTCGACACGTCCGCGACGACGTCCTGCTTCAGAGGACCCATGTCCGGGACTGGGCTCCGCCGGGCTGGCACTGGGAGGTGCTACCTTCAGGGGCGCGACGCTTGGTGAGGAACCCGGCCCCGGGTCCCGTCGTCGACCCTCATCTCCTTTGGTGGCATTCACGTGGGCCACTTTCGGTGCGGAGGGAGCCGGCCCCGCCGGAGGTGGTACGTCGCCGTGTCAGGGAGGAGGACGAGCACGTCCATCGCTACATGGCTGCTATGGACGTCAGGTTCTCCAATACCTGGCAGGTTCTTTGGGGAGATCACCCGAGCTATGATCCAGTGATGGTTCCTTCTCTTTGGGTGTCCACCGCCCGCACATCGGGAACCGCGAGTGGCCTAGATTACTCTGTACTATTCGATCTTTATTAGCTTGCTAGCTAGCTAGCTAGTGATGTATTCAGTATTATATCTATTATTCGAGATGATGTATTCGAGATTATATCTATTATTTGAGACGATGTATTCGAGATTATATCTATTATTCGAGATTATACTAAATTGTTTTATATTTCTTTTGGCATAGTTAAATAAAAGCTATGGCGGACAATACCGACAGAGAGAGAGAACAGACCATGCTCGATATCATACGCGGGCCAGATGATGATCAGAATAAAGAAGATTTTGACGGCTTCGAATTTCTAAACAACACCGGAGAGGGTGATATGATATTCGATCGCGACGACCGAGAAGATGAAGTCATGAACTATGACGAAGAACATGTTGATCCTGAAACAACAAACACCGGCGAGGTATATATATTTATATAAGCAGGAATCTGGTGATCATTGCATGTTTTAAATGAGTTGAAGATATATTAACGAATCGATATCTTTCTTCTTTCAGCCATCCGGATCGAGCAAATCTTCAGGCAAAAGGACGAAACGAGGCCCGAACAAAAAGTTGAAGGAGGGCGTAAAGTACAATATCGAGGCAATCAGACCTAATGGCGAACCATTAGCGCCTAAGAAGATTGCGGACAAGTTCGTTCGTCAGTGCGGAGTTCTTGTGAAGGACCAACTCCCGATCTCCCTTCAAGAATGGAGAAAGCCAGCAAATCCATGTCCAGATGTTACTTTTGTCGACGAGAATCAAAAAAATCTGCTTTGGGATACTCTCATGGAACATTTCACCCTACCAGATAATTTCACAGAAGCAGACGTGCGGAAAGTCAAGGATGCTGCTTTTAGGAAGATGGCGGTTGCATTCAAGAACCACAAGAGAATGACGTGGGAGAAGTACGTCAATGGAGGAAGGAAGACTCCAGTATTCGAGGGGATACTAGAGAATCAAAGTGCTCATTGGGACGATTTCGTGAAATTCAAGGATTCAGAATTAGCTAAGGAACGGTCGAGAATAAACAAGAAGAATGCCGAAAAAAAGGATAAGTTCCATAAGCTGGGGCCAGGTGGCTACGCGGTGGCAATGCCTAAGTGGGATAAGTCTGAGAAAGAGATGGAGGATGCAGGTGTCACTCCGGTTAGTAAGAGCTGCCCCCCCAGGTGCAGGACTTGGTTCTATGCGCATGGGGGCAGTTGGACCCGAAGACAGGCAATGTTTCGACGAAGGCATGTCTAAACGGAGCCGACGATGCGCTACTTATTGCAATAGAAGAGGCTCGATCGGGGGTGTTCCAGCCCAACAGAGAGAACGACGAGCTTACGCGTGCCCTGGGAAATCCTGAACACCCGGGAAGAACACGAGGCAAGGGCGCTATTCCGTGGTATGAGGGGTTTTCGGATTGGAACGCTGACTACAGAACCCGTGCGAGAAAGAAGATTGCGGAGGAGAAGAAGAGGAAGATGGAGGAGGAGCAAAGGAAGCTCGACTATGAACACCTTCAAGGCCTAGAAGCAAGTCAAGCGGAATTGGCAGCTAAATTCCAGCGGCAGCAGGAGCAGATCGACTCACTTAGCCAGCAAAGGGGATCTCAGCAGCTGCAGCAGCTAGCGGATGATCCAGCATTGGATACCACCGCCCCATCCATGCCAAGAAGCAGCGTGGGTTCCGCCCCGGGCGACGCAGTAGTGCTGGATAGATACCCCGTGGATAACATCACGGAGAACACTAACTGCGAGCTACACTTCAAAATGAAGAACATATCCATGAAGGTGGCGGACGCCGTTGCTTTTTCAAATTCCCCCGAGGCAACCTTCCATTGCAACCCGATTCCAGCGGGCTATGCTTGTGTCTTGGTTGATGAGGTGGTGGACCAATATTCGGGGCTAGAGCTTGACATTCCTGGAGGTGATGAGGAGCACACACTCGGAGATGCCAAACATCGTATCATCCTATGGAGAAAAGATTGCATCATTTTTCGAAGGCCACCGACACCGCGTCACCCGACTCCTCGTCGAAGTCCGCCACCGAGTCAGCAGACTCCCGCTCCTCCAAGTCCACCAACGCGTGAGGCCACTCCTCCTCCTCCAAGTCCGGCAAAGTGTCAAGCCACTCCTCCTCCAAGTCCGACACAGCGTCAGACGTCCACTCCTCCTCCAAGTCCGGCACAACCTCAGGCCACTCCTCCTCCAAGTCCGGCACAGCTTCAGGCCACTCCTCCTCGTCCAACTCAGCCCCGTCAGCCGTCTCCGCCGCCTCAGCAATCGCAGAAGAGACACCCCGCAGCTGTGGTGCGTAGCGGTACCAGTCGAGGTCATAGTACAGGAAGTACAGGCGGAGGCAAGCGATATAAATATGGTCCAAACCTCACTACTCCTCTTCCTGAGAGGGCTTACGACAGGACCGAGGAGCAAACCAATGCCATAGTGCGGGCAGAAGTCGACGCCCATTTTGGACCGAAACCGCCACCGCCGCCAAGGGAGAAAGTGCCTGTGGAAGTAGTTGACCACTTCATTCGTATGGCTCAACCACCAGCTCCTAAGCCTGTTGACACAGACTATGAGCGCCACATCAGGAAGTTACATCGACAACGTCTACAGAACGAGGCGAGCTCGAGCTCGAGCAAACAACAAGCAGCTATCAAAAAATGCGGGAAAACCATTGCCCAGCTGGGAGAACAGGCGGCGCAATCGACCCCCCCCCCCCGCTTGTTGTGCCGACAACACGTGACAGTACGCGCGCCCAATATTATTATGGCCAAACAGTTTACGTTCCCGAGGTGGGCGATGTGGTAATAACCCAGGAGCATATAATGCAGGCTGAAGAACTCAAGATCACTGTTGGACAACTCCTCGAGATCGAGGACATGCCTGTGATTACAGAGGAGGAAATAAAACAGAAATATGTCCGGGGCCAACCTTTGGTCAAGCCAGAAGATGTCAAGAAGCTCCCAACGAGAATGTATGAATTGCATCAATGGTACATGGACATTACCAAGAGATCCGATCGAGAGTCCCTCATGGTGTATGTCAAGAAGGATCAATACTACCATGAGAAAGCTGTGGCCGTTGAGTATTCTGAACTATTTCAGTTATACAATCAAGACGCACTCGACAAATCTATCGTCAGTTGCTATTGTCTGTAAGTGATTTCTTTCTGTAATTTAAGTCTCAAGCTAGTTGTAGTGATCCTTTTGATCAATCATTACCTGTAATTATCCTCACTATATTCTTTTCTGTGGTATTATGCAGGATGAAGATGTATGAAATGAGAAAAGGTGGACGCTATGGCATTGGGTTCATTGACCCAAACACCGTTAATCAATACACATGGAAAATGAGCAAGTATTATGAAAAGCAGGTAGAGGACAGCATGCTAGAGTTCTTGAAGCACCTCAAATACAATGAAGATATACTACTTCCTTACAACTTCGAGTGAGTCACACTTTCTTGTACTACAAATTCTCTGTTTTTGCCTACTAGCTAGCTACATGTTTTCGCTTACATATGCCCGCTTAATTAAGACATGTAAACGTGTGTGCATGCAGATTTCACTGGATCTTGTGTATCATTAAAGTTGACGCCGGAACAGTTGAAATACTGGAATCGCTACTCAAAGCAAATAGTGACTACAACATCTTGTATGGGATAGTCAACAGGTAATTTCAATCATTATTAACTATATATCTCGGCCTATTTAGTTCGTCATTTCATGATATGAACTATTTAATAACCCCTTTATTCATTTTCTTTGTCGGCGGGCAGGGCTTGGGCAAGGTTCATCAGCGTCACAGAAGGCGAATGGAAACCACAGCTGAAATGGTTTCGATCCAAGGTAAGTAATTAAGTAGTACTAGCTAGCTAGCTAGCTGCCATCTCTTTAATTATTTTTTTTGACTGGATGCCATCTCTTTAATTATCATGCTTGATTAATTATTATCTGATCAAATTAAATTCCATTCTCATAATAAAGGCCCTGAAGCAGGCGCAGGGGACTAATCTGTGTGCATACTGCGTTTGCGAGAACATTCGCATGATGGCGTCCGAAAGGAGCAGATCTCAAAGACAGGAATGGGTACGCTTGTCAGAACACTATTCACAATTTTTACACCATTATAGATATCTAGTCACACAACTAATACACATGCATATTGATCTCCTTCTTAACAGTTCAAAGAGGTGCCGGACAAGCTCCTAGAAACGGAGCGCGTAGAAGCACTTCAAGAGGAAATAGCGGGATTTTTGCTCGACCAGGTCATAAATCCGAAGGGAGAATACTATTACCCGCTACCGCCCCCATCGAACATGTCATGAACCACTTCCAATTGCCATTGTGCTCCGAAGGCACCAATTAGTCTAATGCCACTGGCTTCGAAGGCAACATGCATATGTAGGAGAAATTGTATATAGCTATACATGTGTGTATGTGTAAATTAATATGGTGGTTTGTGAGACATTGATGATATATATATTATTGGTTCTACTAGAAATTCTATTTATATATATATATATGCGCATAACATGTACAATGTGTAGTACCGTAAAATACCAGCAAATGAAAAAGAATTAAAATGGAAAACACAAAATTAAATGAAAAAGAAATCATAAAACCAAAAATCCCCCAAACATTTTAGTAGCGGTTGGTGTTACCAACCGGTACTAAAGGGCTCCCGGCCCCCGGAGCTGGCTCGTGCCACGTGGTTGCCCTTTAGCACCGGTTCGTGCTGAACCGGTACTAAAGGGGGGGGGCCTTTAGTGCCGAAATGTTAGTGCCGGTTCCGAAACCGGCACTAAAGGGCCTTACGAACCGGTGCTAATGGACCATTTTCTACTAGTGAGGAGGTACGGCAATAGAAGCAAGACCAATAATTTCATCCTTACAAGGAAATTCTTCTTCACGGTGTTGTCTACTAAATTTAGAGAAATTAAACTCATGAATCATATCACCAAAGCCAATAGTAACAACATTCTTTTCACAGTCTATCTTAGCATTAACAGTGTTCAAGAAGGGTCTACCAAAAATAATGGGAGAAAAGCTATCTTGCAGGGAACCAAGAACAAGAAAATCAGCAGGATATTTAGTTTTCCCACACAAGACTTCAACATCTCTAACAATTCCCATTGCTGATATAGTATCTCTATTGGCAAGTTTAATTGTAATATCAATACCTTCTAAATCAGCAGGTGTAATTTCATGCCTAATTTCTTCGTATAAAGCATGCAGTATAACACTAGCACTAGCACCCATATCACATAAGCCATGATAACAATGATCTCCTATTTTAACAGAAATAACAGGCACGCCTACCACAGTTCTATGTTTATCTTTAGCACAAGGTTTGGCAACTCTAGCGGTTTCACCGCAGAAATGAATAACATGCCCGTCAATATTATCAGCTAAGAGATCTTTAACAATAGCAATATTAGGTTCAACTTTAATTTGCTCAGGAGGTGTATAAGTTCTAATATTGCTTTTACGAACCATAGTTGAAGCTTTTGCATGATCCTTTATTCTAACAGGGAAAGGTGGTTTCTCAACATAAGAAGTAGGAACAATAGGATCATTATAAGTGACAGTCTTTTCTTCAACTTTAGTAGGTGCAGCTGCTTTTACTTCTATGGGAGGATGATATTTAAACCACTTCTCCTTGGGGAGATCAACATAAGTAGCAAAAGATTTATAGAAAGAAGCTACTATCTCAGAGTCAAGTCCATATTTAGTGCAAAACTTACAGAAAACATCGGTATCCATAAAAGATTTAACACAATCAAACTTAGGTGTCATACCTGACTCCTTACCTTCGTCGAGATCCCAATCTTCAGAGTTGCGTTTAATTCTATCCAATAAATTCCATTTGAATTCAATAGTCTTCATCATAAAAGAGCCAGCACAAGAAGTATCAAGCATGGATTGATTATTATGAGAAAGCCGAGCATAATTTTTTTGAAGAATTATTTCTCTTGAGAGCTCATGATTGGGGCATGAATATAAAATTGATTTAAGCGTCCCCCAAGCTTGAGCGATGCTTTCTCCTTCACGAGGCCCAAAATTATATATGTAATTGCGATCACGATGAACAAGATGCATAGGATAATACTTCTGATGAAATTCCAATTTCATTCGTTTATAGTTCCATGATCCCGTGTCATCACATAGCCTATACCATGTCGATGCATATCCCTTCAAAGATAAAGGGGAGACCTTCTTCTTAACAACATCATCAGGTATACCTACAAGCTTAAATAATCCACAAACTTCATCCACATATATTAGGTGCTCATCAGGATGCTTTGTTCCATCTCCTACAAAAGGATTATCTAGCAGTTTTTCTAACATACCCGAAGGAACTTCAAAGGGAACATTTTCATTTTCAGTAGGTTCAATAGGTTGAGGAGCAATTCTTTGATCTACTGGTCGAGGTGAAGATACCCCGAACAAGCCCCTCAGAGGATTACTTTCCATAGTAACAAGTGACAGTAAATTTCAGCACACTATATAAATTTTTCCTTACCAAATTCCACCTACCAAAGGCGCTTCACTCCCCGGAAACTGTGTCAGAAAAGAGTCTTGATGACCCACAAGTATATGGGATCTATCGTAGTCCTTTCGATAAGTAAGAGTGTCGAACCCAACGAGGACCAGAAGGAAATGATAAGCGGTTTTCAGCAAGGTATTCTCTGCAAGTACTAAAATAAGTGGTAACGGATAATTTTGTGATAAGATAATTTGTAACGAGCAACAAGTAACAAAAGTAAATAAAGTGCAGCAAGATGGCCCAATCCTTTTTGTAGCAAAGGACAAGCCTGGACAAACTCTTATACAGAGAAAAGCGCTCCCGAGGACACATGGGAATATCATCAAGCTAGTTTTCATCACGTTCATATCATTCGCGTTCGGTACTTTGATAATTTGATATGTGGGTGGACCAGTGCTTGGGTGCTGTTCTTACTTGAACAAGCATCCCACTTATGATTAACCTCTATTGCAAGAATCCGCAACTACAACAAAAGTATTAAGGTAAACCTAACCATAGCATGAAACATATGGATCCAAATTAGCCCCTTACGAAGCAACGCATAAACTAGGGCTTAAGCTTCTGTCACTCTAGCAACCCATCATCTACTTATTACTTCCCAATGCCTTCCTCTAGGCCCAAATAATGGTGAAGTGTTATGTGGTCGACGTTCACATAACACTACTAGAGGCTAGACAACATACATCTCATCAAAATATCGAACGAATACCAAATTCACATGACTACTAATAGCAAGACTTCTCCCATGTCCTCAGGAACAAACGTAACTACTCACAAAGCATATTCATGTTCATAATCAGAGGGGTACTAATATGCATATAGGATCTGAACATATGATCTTCCACCAAATAAACCAACTAGCATCAACTACAAAGAGTAATCAACACTACTAGCAACCTACTAGTACCAATCCCGGACTTGGAGATAAGAATTGGATACAAGAGATGAACTAGGGTTTTGAGAGGAGATGGTGCTGGTGAAGATGTTGATGGAGATTGCCCTCTCCCGATGAGAGGACCGTTGGTGATGACGATGGCGATGATTTCCCCCTCCCGGTGGGAAGTGTCCCCGGCAGAATAGCTCTGCTGGAGCCCTAGATTGGTTTCGCCAAGGTTCCGCCTCATGGCGGCGGAGTCTCGTCCCGAAAGGTTGCTTCTGATTTTTCTCTGGACAAAAGACCTCACATAGCAGAAGATGGCCATCGGAGAGCCAACAGGGGGCCCACGAGGCAGGGGGCGCGCCCTGGGGGGTAGGGCGCGCCCCCACCCTCGTGGCCAGGTGGGTCCCCCTCTGGTGCACTTCTTCCGCTCAATATTTTTTATTATTTCCAAAAATGACTTTCGTGGAGTTTCAGGAGTTTTGGAGTTGTGCAGAATAGGTCTCTAATATTTGCTCCTTTTCCAGCCCAAAATTCCAGCTGCCGGCATTCTCCCTCCTTATGTAAACCTTGTAAAATAAGAGAGAATAGGCATAAGTATTGTGACATAACGTGTAATAACAGCTCATAATGCAATGAATATCGATATAAAAGCATGATGCAAAATGGACGTATCAGAGACCACGCGCGAGTCACCTCGTACCTACACAAACAAATAAGAACCTCGCAACCAACGCGATAAAGGGGTTGTCAATCCCTTCACGGCCACTTGCAAGAGTGAGATTGATAGAGATGATAATAATAAGATAAATATTTTTGGCATTTTTATGATATAGATTGAAAGTAAAGATTGCAAAATAAAGTAGATTGGAAACTTATATGATGGAGAATAGACTCGGGGGCCATAGGTTTCACTAGTGGCTTCTCTCAAGATAGCATAAGTATTACGGTGGGTGAACAAATTACTGTCGAGCAATTGATAGAAAAGCGAATAATTATGAGAATATCTAGGCATGATCATGTATATAGGCATCACGTCCGCGACAAGTAGACCAACTCTTGCTTGCATCTACTACTATTACTCCACACATCGACTGCTATCCAGCATGCATCTAGAGTATTAAGTTCATAAGAACAGAGTAACGCCTTAAGCAAGATGACATGATGTAGAGGGATAAACTCATGCAATATGATATAAACCCCATATTTTTATCCTCGATGGCAACAATACAATACGTGTTGTTTCCCTTTCTTTCACTGGGATCGAGCACCGCAAGATTGAACCCAAAGCTAAGCACTTCTCCCATTTCAAGAAAGATCAATCTAGTAGGCCAAACCAAACTGATAATTCGAAGAGACTTGCAAAGATAAACCAATCATACATAAAAGAATTCAGAGAAGATTCAAATATTGTTCATAGATAATCTGGATCATAAACCCACAATTCATCGGATCTCGACAAACACACCGCAAAAGAAGATTACATCGAATAGATCTCCAAGAGAATCGAGGAGAACTTTGTATATTGAGATCCGAAGAGAGAGAAGAAGCCATCTAGATACTAGCTATGGACCCGTAGGTCTGAAGTAAAGTACTCACACATCATCGGAGGGGCCATGGAGTTGATGTAGAGGCCCTCCGTGATCAATGCCCCCTCCGCCGGAGCTCCAGAAAAGGCCCCAAGATGGGATCTCTTGGGTACAAAAGGTTGCAGCGGTGGAAATAGGGTTTTGTGGTGCTCCTGGATGTTTGCGGGGTATGTGAACATATATAGGAGGAAGAAGTAGGTCGATGGAGCAACGAGGGGCCCATGAGGGGGGAGGGCGCGCCCCCTGCCTCGTGGCCGCCTCATTGATTGCTTGACGTCCACTCCAAGTTCTCTGAATCACGTTTGTTCCAAAAATCACGTTCCCGAAGGTTTCATTCTGTTTGGACTCCGTTTGATATTCCTTTTCTACGAAACACTAAAATAGGCAAAAAAAAAGCAATTTGGGCTGGGCCTTCGGTTAATAGGTTAGTCCCAAAAATAATATAAAAGTGTAAAAATAAGCCCATTAGCATCCAAAATAGATAATATAATAGCATGGAGCAATCAAAAATTATAGATTCGTTGGAGACGTATCATGAACTACTTTCCAATTCAGGAGAAAGTACAATTACCTCATCAAGTTTCACATTCCTCCCAATCACTTCTTTTGAGAGAAACTTCTTCTCTAGAAAGGATCCATTCTTAGGAACGAATATCTTGCCTTCGGATCTGTGATAGAAGGTGTACCCAATAGTTTCCTTTGGGTATCCTATGAAGATGCATTTGTCCGATTTGGGTTCGAGCTTATCAGGTTGAAACTTTTCGCATAAGCATCGTAGCCCCAAACTTTAAGAAACGACAGAATAGGTTTCTTGCTAAACAACAGTTCATATGGTGTCATCTCAAAGGATTTAGATGGTGCCCTATTTAACGCGAATGCAGCTGTCTCTAATGCATAACCCCAAAACGATAGTGATAAATCGGTAAGAGACATCATAGATTGCACCATATCTAATAAAGTACGGTTATGACATCCAGACACACCATTACGCTGTGGTGTTCCAGGTGACGTGAGTTACGAAACTATTCCGCATTGTTTCAAATGAAGACCAAACTCATAACTCAAATATTCTCCTCCACGATCAGATCGCAGAAACTTTATTTTCTTGTTATGATGATTTTCCACTTCACTCTGAAATTCTTTGATCTTTTCAAATATTTCAGACTTATGTTTGATATACCTATATCTGCTCAAATCATCTGTGAAGGTCAGAAAATAATGATACCCGCCGCGGGCCTCAACTCTCATCGGACCACATATATACATCGGTATGTATTTTTTCCAATAAGTCAGTTGCTCGCTCCATTGTTCCGGAGAACGGAGTCTTAGTCATCTTGCCCACGAGGCATGCATGGTTCGCAAGCATCAAATGATTCATAATCAAGTGATTCCAAAAGTCCATCCGCATGGAGTTTCTTCATGCGCTTTACACCAATATGACCTAAACGACAGTTCCACATATAAGTTGCACTATCATTATTAACTTTGCATCTTTTGGCTTCAATATTATGAATATGTGTATCACTATGATCGAGATTCAACAAACCATTTATATTGAGTGTATGACCATGGAAGGTTTTATTCATGTAAATAGAACAACAATTATTCTTTGACTTAAATGAATAACCATATTGCAATAAACATGATCCAATCATATTCATGCTCAACGCAAACACCAAATAACATTTATTTTAGGTTCAATACTAATCCCAAAGGTAAAGGGAGTGTGCGATGATGATCTTATCAACCTTGGAATCACTTCCGACACACATCATCACCTCGCCCTTAACTAGTCTCTGTTTATTTTGCAACTCCCGTTTCGAGTTACTGCTCTTAGCAACTGAACCAGTATCAAATACTGAGGGGTTGCTATAAACACTAGTAAAGTACACATCAATAACATGTATATCCAATATACCTTTGTTCACTATGCCATCCTTCTTATCCGCCAATAATCTAGGGCAGTTCCACTTCGAGTGACCATTTCCTTTGCAGTAGAAGCACTCAGTTTCAGGCTTGGGTCTAGCTTTGAGCTTCTTCATGGGAGCACCAACTTGCTTGATATTCTTCTTTGAAGTTTCTCTTCCTTTCCCTTTGCCCTTTTTCTTGAAACTAGTGGTCTTGTTAACCATCAACACTTGATGCTATTTCTTGATTTCTACCTTCGCCGATTTCAGCATCGCGAAGAGCTTGGGAATTACTTTCGTTATCCCTTGCATATTATAGTTCATCACTAAGTTCTAGTAACTTGGTGATAGTGACTAGAGAACTTTGTCAATTACTATCTTATCTGGAAGATTAACTCCCACTTGATTCAAGCAATTGTAGTACCCGGACAATCTGAGCACATGCTCACTAGTTGAGATATTCTCCTCCATCTTGTAGGCAAAGTACTATCAGAGGTCTTCTACATCTCGACACAGGCATGAGTATGAAATACCAATTTCAACTCTTAGAACATCTTATATGCTTTGTGGCGTTCAAAATGTTTTTGAAGTCCCGTTTCTAAGCCGTAAAGCATGGTGCACTAAACTATCAAGTAGTCATCATACCGAGCTTTACCAAACGTTCATAACGTCTGTATCTGCTCCTACAATAGGTCCATCACCTAGCGGTGCATCAAGGACATAATTCTTCTGTGCAACAATGGGGATAATTCTCAGATCACGGACTTAGTCCACATCATTGCTACTATCATCTTTCAACATAGTTTTTCTCTAGGAACATATGAAAAATAAACGGGGAGCTACATCGCGAGCTATTGATCTACAACATAGTTATGCAAATACTATCAGGACTAAGTTCATGATAAATTAAAGTTCAATTAATCATATTACTTAAGAACTCCCACTTAGATAGACATCCCTCTAGTCATCTAAATGATCATGTGATCCAAATCAACTAAACCATGTCCGATCATCACGTGAGACGGAGTAGTTTTCAATGGTGAACATCACTATGTTGATCATATCTACTATATGATTCACGCTCGATCTTTCGGTCTCCAGTGTTCCGAGGCCATATCTGCATATGCTAGGCTCGTCAAGTTTAACCCGAGTATTCCGCGTGTGCAAAACTGACTTGCACCCGTTGTATGTGAACGTAGAGCTTATCACACCCGATCATCACGTGGTGTCTCGGCACGACGAACTGTCGCAACGGTGCATACCCAGGGAGAACACTTATACCTTGAAATTTAGTGAGAGATCATCTTATAATGCTACCGCCGAACTAAGAAAAATAAGATACATAAAGGATAAACATCACATGCAATCAAAATATGTGACATGATATGGCCATCATCATCTTGTGCCTTTGATCTCCATCTCCAAAACACCGTCATGATCCCTATCGTCACCGGCATGACACCATGATCTCCATCATCTTGATCTCTATCAACGTGACGTCACATGGTCGTCTCCCCAACTATTGCTTTTGCAACTATTGCTATCGCATAGCGATAAAGTAAAGCAATTATATGGTGCTTGCATCTTATGCAATAAAGAGACAACCATAAGGCTCCTGTCAGTTGCCGATAACTTTAACAAAACATGATCATCTCATACAACAATTTATATCTCATCACGTCTTGACCATATCACATCACAACATGCCCTGCAAAAACAAGTTAGACGTCCTCTACTTTGTTGTTGCAAGTTTTACGTGCCTGCTACGGGCTGAGCAAGAACCGTTCTTACCTACGCGTCAAAAACCACAACGCGGTATAGTGATTGCTTTTTGATCTTCAGAAAAAACCCTGTTCATTGAATCCAATTCAACTAAAGTTGGAGAAACTGACACCCACCAGCCACCTGTGTGCGAAGCACGTCGGTAGAACCAGTCTCGCGTAAGCGTACGCGTAATCTCGGTCTAGGCCGCTTCATCCAACAATACCGCCGAATCAAGAAACAACTAGTGACGGCAAGCAATATGTATATACTCACACCCACAAGTCCTTTGTGTTCTACTTGTGCTTATAACATCTACGCAAAAACCTAGCTCGGATGCCACTGTTGGGGAACGCAGTAATTTCAAAAATTTCCTATGCACACGCAAGATCATGGTGATGCATAGCAATGAGAGGGGAGAGTATTGTCTATGTACCCTCGTAGAGCGTAAGCGGAAGCGCTGTAACAACGCGGTTGATGTAGTCGCACGTCTTCACAATCGACCGATCCTAGTACCGAAAGTACGGCACCTCTGCGATCTGCACACGTTCGGCTCAGTGACGTCCCATGAACTCATGATCCAGTAGAGTGTCGAGGGAGAGCTTTGTCAACACGACGGCGTGATGACGGTGATGATGATGCTACCGGAACAGGGCTTCGCCTAAGCACCGCTACGATATGACCGAGGTGGATTATGATGGAGGGGGGCACCGCACACGGCTAAGAGATCAATAATCAACTTGTGTGTCTATGGGGTGCCCCTGGCCACGTATATAAAGGATGGAGGGAGGAGGAGGCCGGCCCTCATAGGGTGCTCCAAAAGTGTGGAGTCCTACTAGGACTCCCTAGTCCTAGTAGGATTCCACCTCCTACATGGAATAGGAAAATGGGAAGCGAGAAGGAGAAGGAAGGAAGGGGACGCCCCCTTTCCCTAGTCCAATTCGGACCAGTCCATGGGGAAGGGGCGCGGCCACCCTTGAGGCCTTTCTCTCCTTTCCCGTATGGCCCATTAAGGCGCAATACGAATTCCCGTAACTCTCCGGTACTTCGAAAAATACCCGAATCACTCGGAACCTTTCCGATGTCCGAATATAGCCTTCCAAGATATCGATTTTTACGCCTCAACCATTTCGAGACTCCTCGTCATGTCCCTGATCTCATCCGGGACTCTGAACAAACTTCGGTCATCAAATCACATAACTCATAATACAAATCGTCATCGAACGTTAAGCGTGCGGACCCTACAGGTTCAAGAACTATGTAGACATGACCGAGACACATCTCCGGTCAATAACCAATAGCGGAACCTGGATGCTCATATTGGCTCCTACATATTCTACGAAGATCTTTATCGGTCAAACCGCATAACAACATATGTTGTTCCCTTTGTCATCGGTATGTTACTTGCCTGAGATTCGATCGTCGGTATCTCAATACCTAGTTCAATCTTGTCATCGGAAAGTCTCTTTACTTGTTCCGTAATGCAACATCCCGTAACTAACTCATTAGTCACATTGCTTGCAAGGCTTATAGTGATGTGCATTACCGAGAGGGCCCAGAGATACCTCTCCGATACACGGAGTGACAAATCCTAATCTCGATCTATTCCAACTCAACAAACACCATCGGAGACACATGTAGAGCATCTTTATAATCACCCAGTTACGTTGTGACGTTTGATAGCACACAAAGTGTTTCTCCGGTATTCGGGAGTTGCATAATCTCATAGTCAGAGGAACATGTATAAGTTATGAAGAAAGCAATTGCAACAAACTAAATGATCATCGTGCTAAGCTAACGGTTGGGTCAAGTCAATCACATCATTCTCTAATGATGTGATCTCGTTAATCAAATGACAACTCATGTCTATGGTTAGGAAACATAACCATCATTGATTCAACGAGCTAGTCAAGTAGAGACATACTAGTGACATTCTATTTGTCTATGTATTCACACATGCACTAAGTTTTTGGTTAATACAATTCTAGCATGAATAATAAACATTTATCATGATATAAGGAAATATAAATAACAACTTTATTATTGCCTCTAGGGTATATTTCCTTCAAATTGACCAAATGGTTGGGTGTCAAAAACTTTTATCCACCTCTCGTGAAAAAGACAAATTTCCGCCGATTCAGTAGGAAGCGGGTCAAATTTGAACTGCAGCTGCCTCATAGTTTGCTATTTATTTTTCCCAAAAATCATTTTAGGTACAAAAGTATTTATTTAATCAGAGAAACACCAACAGTTTTCCAAGATTCAATCACTAGATAGGAACGGTCATGCCCGCCGTTTTGACCGCATTTTGAAACGGGCATGAAAAAATAAAAAAAATAAAAAATTGGAAAACTTTCGCATGGTGTCATTATATGTGGCCAAGTTCACAGGAAAAATAATAAACTTGTAATACCGCAATTATTTAAAAAAATGTTCTCAGAAATGAGCTATCTCGTGTGGAGATCTATGACTTTCAAGCCAAATGATCAATATTATGGCCACATTCATGGCATAGTTTGTTCAAATGATCTCATATAGTGCACAAGGGTGCATCTTGCAATGACGAACAATGTTTCCTAAGTGAGTTTTTATTTTCTTTGGACAAAAAAGCATTTTTCTATTTTTTAGTGCCAAAAATGAGTTTTTTTGAAGAACCTACCATATATTTGTTGCAAAATTGGACCAAATTAAATTTCTAAAATACTAGGCCATATTTAATGTACAATTGACCAAATGGTTGGATGCAAAAAGTTTTTGATCCACCTCTCATGAAAAAGACAAATTTTGGCATATTCATTTTCCATTTTCGAGTTCCCAAAATGAGTTTTTTGTTGAAGAGCCTTACAAATATTTGTTTTAAAAAAACTTCTCCATTTTTTAAGAATATTATACCACATTTTATGAACAAATTTGTGTACACTAGAAACATTTTTATAGATATTAAATTGTTTTTAGTTACATCATTAACATTTTTAATAAATATTTTGAACACATGTCTACGGTCGGAGAGGGGTCGGGGGACGGAAGGTGAAGCTACTCGATGGCGGCGAGTCGCCAGCCAAGAGAAAGAAACCCTAGCAAGAGGGGAAACTAGCAGCAGTAAAGTATGTTTTTTTTAAGCAGTAGCAGCAGTATAATATGTTTGTTTGTTTTTTAGTTTTTTTTAAGGCAAGTTTTTTTTTAGTAAAAGCAATATAGTATGTGAAGAATCCAATTTAGTATGTGTAATGGAAGGCCCAGCCCATGAACAAACAGCACGCGGGGGTGATAAGGTGCTCCAAGTTCCCCGCCGCCGCCGCCGCTCTGCTCCAGGTTCGCCGACGCCGCCGCTGATTTGCTCAAGGTTCGCCGCCGCCTGTAGATCTGTGTCAACTTGCTTCGATTTGCTTGTCCTTATTCTACTACTACTTGTTACCCTCCCAGGAGATCGTTGGAGAGTCGATCGGGGATGAGCGGAGGCATGCGGCAGATCCTCAACTTGGGGCTTTATGACGGGGTCAAACGCGCGTATTCGCTGCGGCGCCTGAACCTCTCCAAGTTGCAACTTTTTCACCCGACGGCAGAAGAGGCGGCCGCGCATGGCATGGTGCTGCCCACGCTGGCCCCCGACAAGGCCCGTGCCGGCAACAGGAAAAGGAGCTTTGCTACACCTACGTAAGGATTTCTACGTAACGTACGTAAAATCTGACCTGGCATGTTTTGGTTGGAAGGGTAAATTGGCCCAGGCCCACCCGTAAAACTCAGGGGCGGATGTTTAGTTGAGAAGGAAGGAAGGAACGTAGCTTTACGTATCAAGTTACGTAGGTCTAGCATTTTTGGGAAAAGGATCTACAACACTAAACTGGCGACGGCGGAGGCGGCGGCGCCCAAGATGGATGTGCCAAAACCCGAGCTGGTCATGGGGCCACCGCAAATCTCCCCCTGGCTCAACTCAAGTCGCTTCGTCCATTTCTTCCCCACCGCCTCGGAGAGCAAGGTCATCTTGGGCGACCGCGGGAACCGCATGTTACGCTTCAACATCGTCGATGGCTTCCGCTACATGGATACCCTGCCATGCCTCCACGGAGTCAAGGAGATGCTGATGGTCATCTCCGTCCCTCCAACGGACGTGCACCTTCCTGATGGCCACCAAGAAGACACTGGCGACCTCTACATCATCGATGGCCTCCTCCATCCGGACAAGGCGGAGGTGCGGCCGCAGTTCGAGGCCCTGGTGTGGAGGGGGTTCGACCAGTCCGCCTTATCTAGCAAGTTCTGGCACTGCGACATCCTCCCTCTGCCGCCGTGGATCAGCCACCACGAGCACGCCATGGTCTTCGGCCACGCCCTCGTCGGCGACAGCATCTGCTTCTCCATCTGTGGGGCCCAGGGTGCTGGCACCTACTGCTTCCACATCGCAACTCGTGAGTGGAGCAAAGCTGGCGACTGCCTCATGCCCTTCCATGGCAAGGCAGATTACGTCCCTGAGCTTGGACTCTGGTTTGGCATGTCACAGGACAACCTCCTCTGCGCTGCTGACCTCTCAGGCCTCGTCAGAGGGGAGGAGCTGTCGCCAGACAAGATGCGGATCTGGCAGCGTGATGACCTGCCAGAGGAGTGGCAGCCAAACAGCTTGCGCAATCCCTGTGTCGTCAACCTTGGTTATGGCAGATTCATCATCGTGGACTTCTTGGATTTCATGAAATTCAACAAGGAATGGAACGAGATGGATGCTGTCAAGGAATTTGCCCTCTTCACCGGTATGGAGCTAGCCTTCAGCAACGGCAAAGGCAAGAATGGCAGAACTGGTGCCAGCAAAGACAATGGCCACCACAGTAGTGGCACCGATTGCTCCGGCAATGAGAGTTGCAACTGCGGCAGTGAGGCTGGCAGCAATGGCGGCAAAGGCAAAGGGCTGATGCATGGCCTCCGTATGATCAAGCACAAATCCCATCGTTACATGTTTAAGAAGCAACTGAGGATCGAGGCGGTGCTCTGAATTTGGAACCGCGGCTAGTTTATGCAGGCATGCATTCTGGCACTTAGTTTGCTCTCTATCTTCTGCTCCCTGTTTACAGCAAGGAGTACTGACTCTAGTGCTAAGCCAGCTTAAATAATCTGTATTATTGTATGATGAAACGTACCGTAATTTTAACTCCCCGGTGTTATTTTGGACCATTTCCATCTAGTATTCAGATTTGCTGCTGAGCAAATAATTGTTTGATGTTAATTTTGAACTGTTGTGCTAGCTGAAGAATCCAATCTTCTAGGTAGAAACAAAAACAAGTAGATCATATAGTATATAGTAATACTGGTTCAGTTTCCAGAGTTGATTTCAAGTAACTACAGTTTGGTTATGAAGAAAAATAGCAGTTTGGTCAAGTACAAGCTCTTCATCTTCAAGTCACTGACAATGTTGTAACTAAGTCAAAACTGAGCAGGTATGACATTGCTGATCAACTCCACTTGCAATTGAAAATAAAAATCATTCTTTTCACTTCAGGTAGGAGTATGAGAGTGGTAATGGAATGCAGATTCCAGTTGTTCTTTCTTAAAAAAAAGCATGCTCAGTTTTGACTTTTGGCCATGTGTAGCTTGCAGTTAAAGATAAAAATCATGTTTTTTTACTTTAGATATGAGAATGAGAGTGTTAATGGTATGCAGGTTCCAATTTTGTTTTTAAATGAAGATATTTATATTTGTCTATGGAAGGAATAGCCGCTGGAGCAGTCTGCACAAAATGCCTGAAACTGAAACTAATCTACTACTACTCAGCAATACAACTTGTTTTCTGACCATTCAAAAAAAAGAGGAGAAAACAAGAGGCAGTATAACTTGCTGGGCCCAAAATAATTTGTTTCTTTTTGAATATAGGTCCTCGGCTTTGATAATAGGTCCATACTTATTTACTTTTTTCGGGGTGCACTCCTTGTTTGTTGGAGGCTGCAAAAGGCAGCCCCTTGAACCTAGTGATTTCTTTTGGAATGCAAGATACAGGTTTGCTGGTTTAGTTTCTCGGCAGTCGTTGATCGTGGATCAGACGCTCCTCAACCTCCTGTGTGTCGCTGTTCAACATCCGACAATGTCTCCTCTTTCTGTTCTGCTTTTCACCAGGTCCCTGTGTGTAATGTCTATAAAACTACCATTTCCTTCCGTTTTCGACTATCTTCCAGTAGCTTTGGGCTACATAAACCCTAGCAAATCGAGCCAATCTTGCTCCGAATCTCTGAAATTCTAGTGCTAGATTCAGTTAGTGACAGTCAGTTGTAGACAACTGGTGTCTAGAGCCAGTAAATCCTTGGAGGCGGCATGGATCTAGAGTGTCGATGAGGTTGGGTTCTCTCTCTCATAAAATCCCTCGTCAAGCTCGGATTCCGGAGGCGGTGTGGTTTGCTGTGGAGGCGGCATTTGGTTTGTTGTGGATGCGGCATTTTTTCGGGTGCATTCAGTAGTTCAGCCTGGTTATTACTGGAGAACATCTCTTGGGTGGTAAAAAAACTCCCAGTCCCTGATGTTTGATCGTGCACCATCCGAAGGCGGGTGGAGACGGTAAACAAAGGCAAAGGTTTCCCTCCCTGCCTAACCATGTTCTTCTCTGCAGCAAGGTGCTCCTTGTGCTACGAACAAAAGTAACAGATTCAGAAGATACGATGTCAAGACCTTGCAGAGAAATCGTGAGGAAGATAGAAAGGAGTTTCAAGCAAAGCAGCCAACAGAAAGAAATTTTGTCACCGTGCACAAGAATTTTGTCAAGATTCAGGCCAGTTTCAAATGTTTACTGTTGGATCCTGAACCTGAAGATGAAAGGACGAACAAAGGGAGCATTCGCTATCCAATTTTAGCTACTCTAATACTGTTGGTCATGCAGCAGAAAGATGCAAAGAAGATGATTCGGTATCCAATTGTCTTGCATGATGCGAGTGCAAGAACCAGTTCCAATCCTCCTGACCAGTTCCTATATAAGAACATCTCTTCCTTCACATATACCCCTCCAGACTCAAGAACTTGCCATTGGGGTAGTTGAGAGAACACATATCTTGAAGTTGCCGCCATGCTTGTTTTGCAAGCAAACATTAATACGAATATAACTTGAACAGTTGTTGATAGCAATTATCCTATTTGAGGCTTCCATATCTTTTTTTTTGGAACACAACACACACAGGCGCTCATATATACAAGCATACACTCGTCCCTATGAGTACCTTCGAGAGACTGATCCAGTATATCATCTTGAGACAAATGAAGTCATCATAGGCACGGGAACATCTGCTCCCACTGAACGCGAATCACCGGAAAGTCTGGAATAAATCCAGAAAAATACACGGATCACAATGATTTGAACCCTGGTAAACTGAAGATACCACTGTCCTTCTAACCATCCAACCACAGGTTGGATTGCATTGGAGGCCTCCATGTCATTCATCAATAAAATAGGCGAGTGATCTGATGAGGCAGCAACTAAATGCCTCACGGGCGCCATCAAGAACATGTTGCATCAGTCTATAGATGAACCGCCTGTCCAGCCTCACATGACAATAGTGCCCACCTTGTACCTTGGGAGAGTATCATACGAAAACCAATATAAAAAAAACATCATGGGAACCATGTTTAAAAGTTTCGAAAAAATCTGAAAAATGTGGAATGTTAAGAGGATGATATTATAAAGTGCTGCGTCGGGCCTCCCCTAGCGGCGTCTAGGGTTTACTTCCTTGCGGCGAACCCCGCCGTAAGTCCACCATAGCCGGCGTATCCCGGCGTTCCCTTCCATGTGATCGTGATCCCAGGGCAAGCCGGGGGGGGGGGGGTCTCCTACCCCTCTCCATCCCCCGTTGGTACGCGCGGTGTTCAGCGGCCGCTACCCTCGAGTCACACTATGGCGGCGGCTACATCCATTTGAAAAACCATGGGAGGCAAGCGTATTTGAAAATGTTTCTAATACGAATATAACTTGAACGGTTGCTGATAGCAATTATCCTATTTGAGGTCAAAAAGAAAAAGAAAGAAAGAAAGAAGGCCCAAATAAAAAAAATTAGAGAAAAAGAGAGAACAGACAATGCTACTATCCTTTTTCCACACTCGTGCTTCAAAGTAGCACCATGATCTTCATGATAGAGAGTCTCCTATGAATCACTTTCATATACTAGTGGGAATTTTTCATTATAGAACTTGGCTTGTATATTCCAATGATGGGCTTCCTCAAAACGCCCTAGGTGTTCATGAGCAAGCGAGTTGGATGCACACTCACTTAGTTTTTTTTGTTGAGCTTTCATATACTTATAGCTCTAGTGCATCCGTTGCATGGCAATCCCTACTCACTCACATTGATATCTATTGATGGGCATCTCCATAGCCCGTTGATACGCCTAGTTGATGTGAGACTATCTTTTCCTTTTTTGCCTTCTCCACAACCACCATTCTATTCCACATATAATGCTATATCCATGACTCACGCTCATATATTGCGTGAAGATTGAAAAAGTTTGAGAACATTAAAAGTATGAAACAATTGCTTGGCTTGTCATCGGGGTTGTGCATGATTTAAATATTTTGTGTGGTGAAGATAGAGCATAGCGAGACTATATGATTTTGTAGGGATAACTTTTTTTGGCCATGTTATTTTGAGAAGACATGATTGCTTAGTTAGTATGCTTGAAGTATTATTATTTTTATGTCAATATTAAACTTTTATCTTGAATCTTTCGGATCTGAACATTCATGCCACAATAAAGAAAAATTACATTGAGAAATATGTTAGAAAGCATTCCACATCAAAAATTCTTCTTTTATCATTTACCAACTCGAGGACGAGCAGGAATTAAGCTTGGTGATGCTTGATACGTCTCCAATGTATCTATAATTTTTGATTACTCCATGCTATTATATTATCTATTTTGGATGTTAATGGGCTTTAGTTTACACTTTTATATCATTTTTGGGACTAACCTACTAACCGGAGGCCCAACCCAAATTGATGTTTTTTTGCCTATTTTAGGGTTTCAAGGAAAAGGAATATCAAACGGAGTCCAAACGAAATGAAACCTTCGGGAACGTGATTTTCTCAACAAACGTGATCCAGGAGACTTGGAGTGGGCGTTAAGAAACGATCAAGGAGGGCACGAGGCAGGGGAGCGCGCCTACCCCCCTGGGCGGGCCCTCCACCCTCGTGGGACCCTCGTTGCTCCACCGACGTACTTCTTCCTCCTATATATATCCACGTACCCCCCAAACATCCAGGAGCACCACGAAAACCTAATTCCACCGCCGCAACCTTCTGTACCTAAGAGATCCCATCTTGGGGCCTTTTCCGGAGCTCCGCCGGAGGGGGCATTGATCACGGAGGGCCTCTACATCAACTCCATGGCCTCTCCGGTGATGTGTGAGTAGTTTACTTCAGACCTTCGGGTCCATAGTTATTAGCTAGATGGCTTCTTCTCTCTCTTTGGATCTCAATACATAGTTCTCCTCGATTCTCTTGGAGATCTATTCGATGTAATCTTCTTTTGCGCTGTGTTTGTCGAGATCCGATGAATTGTGGGTTTATGATCAAGTTTATCTATGAACAATATTTGAATCTTCTCTGAATTCTTTTATGTATGATTGGTTTATCTTTGCAAGTCTCTTCGAATTATCAGTTTGGTTTGGCCTACTAGATTGATCTTTCTTGCAATGGGAGAAGTGCTTAGCTTTGGGTTCAATCTTGCGGTGCTCGATCCCAGTAACAGAAAGGGAACCGACACATATTGTATTGTTGCCATCGAGGATAAAAAGATGGGGTTTATATCATATTGCATGAGTTTATCCCTCTACATCATGTCATCTTACTTAAAGCATTACTCTGTTCTTATGAACTTAATACTCTAGATGCATGCTGGATAGCGGTCGATGTGTGGAGTAATCGTAGTAGATGCCTTCGGTCTACTTGTCGCGGACGTGATGCCTATATACATGATCATGCCTAGATATTCTCATAACTATGCTCAATTTTATCAATTGCTCGAAGTAATTCGTTTACCCACCATAATACTTATGCTCTTGAGAGAAGCCACTAGTGAAACCTATGGCCCCCGGGTCTATCTTCCATCATATTAATCTTCCAACACTTAGTTATTTCTATTGCCGTTTATTTTACTTTGCATCTTTATTTCTCTTTATCATAAAATTACCAAAAATATTATCTTATCATATCTATCAGATCTCACTCTCGTAAGTGACCGTGAAGGGATTGACAACCCCTTTATCGCGTTGGTTACGAGATTCTTATTTTTTTGTGTAGGTGCGTGGGACTCGAGCGTGATCTCCTACTGGATTGATACCTTGGTTCTCCAAAACTGAGGGAAATACTTATGCTACTTGGCTGCATCACCCTTTCCTCTTTAAGGGAAAACCAGCGCAGTGCACAAGAGGTAGCAGGCCTCCCCTAGCGACGTCTAGGGTTTACTTCCTTGCGGCGAACCCCGCCGTAAGTCCACCATAGCCGGCGTATCCCACCGTTCCCTTCCGTGTGATTATGATCCCAGGGCAAGCCGGGGGGGGGGGGTCTCCTACCCCTCTCCATCCCCCGTTATTACGCACGGTGTTCGGCGGCCGCTACCCTCGAGTCACCCTATGGCGGCGGCGGCTACATCCATTTGAAAAACCATGGGAGGCAAGCGTATTTGAAAATGTTTCTAATACGAATATAACTTGAACGGTTGTTGATAGCAATTATCCTATTTGAGGCTTCCATATCTTTTTTTTGGAACACAACATAGACGTAGGCGCTCATATATACAAGCATACACTCGTCTCTATGAGTACCTTCGAGAGACTGATCCGGTATATCATCTTGAGACTAACGAAGTCATCATAGGCACGTGAACATCTGCTCCCACTGAACGCGGATCACCGGAAAGTCTGGAATAAATCCAGGAAAATACGCGGATCACAAGGATTTGAACCCTGGTAGACTGAAGATATCACTGTCCTTCTAACCATCCAACCACAGGTTGGATTGCATTGGAGGCCTCCATCTCATTCATCAATAAAATAGGCGAGTGATCTGATGAGGCAGCAACTAAATGCCTCACGGGCGCCATCGAGAACATGTTGCACCAGTCTATATATGAACTGCATGTCCAGCCTCACATGACAATAGTGCCCACCTTGTACCTTGGGAGAGTATCATACGAAAACCAATATAAAAAAAACATCGTGGGAACCATGTTTAAAAGTTTTGAAAAAATCTGAAAAAATGTGGAATGTTAAGAGGATGATATTACAAAGTGCTGCGTCGGGCCTCCCCTAGCGACGTCTATGGTTTACTTCCTTGCGACGAACCCCGCTGTAAGTCCACCATAGCCGGCGTATCCCGCCGTTCCCTTCCGTGTGATCGTGATCCCAGGGCAAGCCGGGGGGTCTCCTACCCCTCTCCATCCCCCGTTGGTACGCGCGGTGTTCGGCGGCCGCTACCCTCGAGTCACCCTATGGCGGCGGCGGCTACATCCATTTGAAAAACCATGGGAGGCAAGCGTATTTGAAAATGTTTCTAATACGAATATAACTTGAACGGTTGTTGATAGCAATTATCCTATTTGAGGCTTCCATATCTTTTTTTTGGAACACAACATAGACGTAGGCGCTCATATATACAAGCATACACTCGTCCCTATGAGTACCTTCGAGAGACTGCTCCGGTATATCATCTTGAGACTAACGAAGTCATCATAGGCATGGTAACATCTGCTCCCAATGAACGCGGATCACCGGAAAGTCTAGAATAAATCCAAGAAAATACGCGGATCACAAGGATTTGAACCCTGGTAGACTGAAGATACCACCGTCCTTCTAACCATCCAACCACAGGTTGGATTGCATTGGAGGCCTCCATCTCATTCATCAATAAAATAGGCAAGTGATCTGATGAGGCAGCAACTAAATGCCTCACCGGCGCCATCTAGAACATGTTGCACCAATCTATAGATGAACTGCCTGTCCAGCCTCACATGACAATAGTGCCCACCTTGTACCTTGGGAGAGTATCATACGAAACCAATATAAAAAAAACATCGTGGGAACCATGTTTAAAAGTTTCGAAAAAATCTGAAAAAAATGTGGAATGTTTAGAGGATGATATTATAAAGTGCTGCGTCGGGCCTCCCCTAGCGACGTCTAGGGTTTACTTCCTTGCGGCGAACCCCGCCGTAAGTCCACCATAGTCGGCGTATCCCGCCGTTCCCTTTCGTCTGATCGTGATCCGAGGGTAAGCCGGGGGGTCTCCTACCCCTCTCCATCCCCTGTTGGTACACGCGGTGTTCGGCGGCCGCTACCCTCGAGTCACCCTATGGCGGCGGCGTCGGAGGTGTTCTCGTCGACGAATCGTGGCTCCCAAGGAAGAGTGGATGACGACCTAGGAGATTTCTTTGATAAGCTGGACCTCCATGAGGAGGAGTTTGATGATGTTGTGGTTGAAGAGGAAGCCCCAGATCTGGTGGAGGAGATTCCGTGGCTAGCCCTAGCTAGGGTTCATACCACAAAAAACTTGAGCCAATCTGCTTTCAAAAAGGATATGCGGGCTGCTTGGAACTGTGCCCAGCAGTTCGATTTCGGCCAATTGGCCCAAATCTGTTTGTCGTCCAAGTTTACTGCCATCTTTTGATTTAATCCCCGTCTCTGTTGGGTTGTGGTGGCTGATACTCAAAGTCCTGGTGGCCAATGAAGAACTGTATATGGCCTTATTTTTAGACCTTGCCCTCCATACCATTTGATCCCTTGGTTCAGCAATAAACAAGGTTTATGGGTCTGTGTCTCTTGCTTCTTTTAGTGCAGCAAAGTATTTGTTAATCTTTAGTATAATAGCTTTTCTAATTGAAATAGAATACATACACAGCCCACATGACTAGCGTAAGTTACGGAGCCCCGGTCGGGGCGACCCCGAGGCGATCGTCCGCCGATCTCTGTGATCATGGATACACGGCGGAGGGATCGAGGTATGTGAGGAAGGATGTACAAGGAGAGTGCAAGGCCCGGGATCTGGATCAGAATGACCCACTGGGCATGCGTGAAGTATGGATCACAGCGAGGGAGGCGGTGAGGAGATTGGCAGAGAAGGAAAAAGCGGGGCGATCAGGGAAGAAACAAATCACAGGTATGATTCCCGAATCCGCTAGCAGGGGAGTAGAGAGGATTAGATCAAAAATGGAGTTGGTAAGAAGGGATTTGGGTATTGCTAATTTGGAGAGGAATCATGTCTCAAAGGAATTATACAAAGGGCCAGATCTGAAATCGGAGCCGCCAGATAGAGGGAAGGATAAAGATTGTATCAATCACAAATCAGATCGCGCAACGGGGGCAGTGAATCAGTCGGTGATCAAGAGCGATATGGTGCCACATAGTAGGATTCAGGTTGATATAAAGGACCAGAGGGGAAAATCCATGCTCATCGCTTTTGTGTGTAGTGTCCAACCGCAAAAGAATACCACCACCATGGCTGATCAGGGACAGCGCAAGGGCAAGGAGGGGATGAACCCCGATGAGGAGGTGGCCTCCAATGGCAAACCGACGCTGGGGGGGCGTCCACTCCTCCGAGGGGGGCCATCCGGGAGCCGCAGCGACACCATCCGCACCCCCGGCCGGCACGACGCTGGAGGGAGCATGGGAGAAAGGCTCGATGAGCTTGAGCATGTTGTCGCCCCTGTGTTCCCCATCAATATGGGGGTACGGGCGGCGAGCGTCGTCCAGCTGAACCTGGCGCGGGAGCGCGCGGCTATGCGTTCGAGATGGGTAGCCGTTGGGCTGTTCTTCTCAGTGCAAATCTTCGGCATCATGGGCTTGTTCAACGAGCTCAAGAGCAAGTGGGGTCTTCGGGGGCGGCTTAACTATACCCCCTTGAAGAACAACTGCTTCCTCCTTGAGTTTGAGAGGGAAGGAGATCTTCGTTTCATCCTCAACAACGGCCCTTGGACACACAAGGGCGATGCCTTCCTCATGGTGGGCGTGGATGGGAGTGCTCGACCGGGCGACGTGGTAGTTGCCCAGATGCCGATGTGGGCTCGTATTTACGATGCCCCACCAATCATGCTTTTTGAACCTGTTGCCAGAGAGATTGGGGCTGAACTTGGAGAGGTGCTTGAGGTGGATGCTGATAGGGAGGGCAGGATCTGGGGTGATTACATGCGAGTGCGCATAAACCATGATGTTGATGAGCTGACCCGCAGTAAGATAGAAACCTATGATAGAGCTGAGGAAAATTGTATAAGCTGAATGTAAAATATGAGAGACTCACGAGGTTTTGTAGCTCATGTGGCCACCTAGGGCACGGCCAGCGCGATTGTAAGCTGCCTAATGATCTCCAAGAGATGAGATTTTTGGCAGCAATGCGCGCTTCACCTTTTAAGAGGAGTCAGAGTAGGGGTGGAGTCGTAGTCCCAGAAGCTAGTAGTGCCAGGCGTTTCCTGCTGTTCGAGTCGGACAGAGGGGAGGACCGGTTCTTGGCTACACAGAAGGGGGCGACAGTGAAGTATGGCAGCGTGCCTGAAGAAGTGCTGGCTGACCCTTTGGTGCAGGAAGCAATCGCGGCCGTTAGTGCTATACGGCTGGATACCGCAGGCGTGGGGGTCGGCGGGGCCAGACTGGTACCTGCCAAAGCGGCTTTGCCCCAGCCGGTACCCTCAACCCCGGTGTGGAAGGGTGAGAGGGCTGAGCTTGAGGGCCCGGAGTTCCCTCCTGGTTTTGAGTCTGTGCAGCAAGGGGGCCTGGACACTTCTGGAAAAGGAGCTACAGCAGATGGCTCTGTTGCTCCGGAGGATGACCAAAAAATGACAGTGATGATGCATGAACAGGTTGCTCCACGGGATTCAGGCATGGAGAAAGAGAGGACTAAGGAGCTAGAAGAAGGAGGAAAGATCAGGAAGATGGGAGATGCTCTGGGGCAGGTAAAAACTCAGGCTGCAGTGGTAGTTGCAAACACTAAGGATGCTTCTGAGGGCAACACAGCGGGCAAAGGGGGAGGCAACAAACGTAAGAAGTTCTCACCCAGAAGCAAGGGAGGGGGACAGGCGCAACACGGGTCAGTTCTATGTAAGAGGGATGCAGGTGAGCAGGAGAAGAAAGGGGCGACCAATCCTACAGAGGGAAGTGTGGATCCTGAGCAATACAAAAAGAAGAAGGGGGGAGAACAAGCTGAAGGGCAGAGTAACACGGGACAGAAGGGCGGTCAGGAAGCTACCGAGCCAGGGGCTCTTGGTCAACTGGTGGGTGCGCCTGTTAGCACCCGCCAGGAGCCATGACAATAATCAGTTGGAACTGTCGGGGCCTCGGTCAAGCCCGGACAGTTCAAGAGCTTGTATGCCTAGTGCATACCTACCGTCCGTCTTTAGTCTTTATCTCTGAAACTAGAAGCAGCGAGGAGTATGTCAATAAGTTGCGTAGCAGGCTAGGCCTTAAATTCTGCATCTCCCATGTTGGGAAAGGAAAGAGTGCAGGTATTGTTCTATTCTATGATGAGCAAGTTGAAATAAAGAAGCTCGCTGTTGGCCCGCGTTACATCGATGTGTTAATTTGTCTGAACCCTCACTGTCGGCAATGGCGTGGCACCTTGGTATACGGCGAACCGAAAGCGAGTGAGAGACACCATATGTGGGATTTACTGAGAAGAATAAGACCTTTATCAATCGAACCATGGCTAATGATAGGCGACTTTAATGAAGCGGCATGGCAGCATGAACACTTTTCTCGTGCCCAGAGGAGTGAGAAGAACATGGAAAATTTTAGAGACGTGCTTGCGGACTGCAGCATGCTCGATCTGGGCTTTAAGGGCCCGAAATGGACATATGACAATAAGCAAGAGGGGGCTAATAATGTGAAGGCAAGGATTGACCGGGGAGTGGCAGACCATCGATGGAGTGCATTGTTTCCGGAAGCCTCAATCGAGCACATCTGCTCCTCACGTTCGGATCACCTTCCTCTCCTTCTCAGATTTGGCTCAAGAAAAGAATGGAGGCCTGTGAATAAAGCATTCCGTTATGAACACATGTGGGAAAGGCTGGACTCGCTGTCAGATGCTATAATGGAATCGTGGCATAAGAGAAATCCATGCGCTAATATGTCTGACATATCGGCAAAATTAGTTGAACTCCAGCAATCTTTGAGCACTTGGGCAAGGACGAAGTTTGGTTCTGTAATAAAACAAACTGGTGCACTAAGGAAGCAACTTGAGATCCTTTGGAAACGCACCCCTTCGCCAGAAAGAGACAAGGAAATCAAGACGGTCTCGAGAAATCTGGACGAGCTGCTCCACCGTGAGGAGATGATGTGGCGACAACGATAGAGAGCTCTCTGGCTGCGGGAGGGAGACAGAAATACAAAGTATTTCCAGCGAAAGGCATCGTGGAGACGCAAAAAGAACACAATTAACAAATTAAAAGATGAGAATGGCGAGTGGGTGGAAAACAAAGTAAAACTGCAGGAGATGACCACAAATTTCTTCAAGGACTTATACACAAAGGAAGGAGGGCTGGACCCAAATCTGATCACCAGCTACATGAATGAAAAGGTTACTGCGGGGATGAATGAGTCGTTAGTTAAGGAGTTCACGGAGAAGGAAGTAAGCGATGCTCTCTTTCAAATTGGCCCCCTGAAAGCTCCCGGTCCGGATGGCTTCCCCGCGAGATTTTTCCAAAGAAACTGGAGTACAGTTAAGCAGGATGTGGTAAATGCAGTGCTGAATTTCTTCAAAGAGGGGTCCATGCCGGAAGGAATAAATGATGCGGTTATCGTCCTAATTCCAAAGAAAAACAACCCAGAATACTTGAAGGATTTTCGCCCTATTAGCCTTTGTAATGTAATTTACAAGGTGATTTCCAAATGTCTGGTAAATCGGCTTAGACCTTTGTTGGATGAGCTCATATCTGAAACACAAAGCGCTTTTATCCCAGGTCGCCTGATAACGGACAATGCCACCATTGCTTTCGAATGCTTCTACAAAATTCAGCATAGCAGGCAGCCGGCCAACACCCATTGTGCTCTCAAATTGGATTTGGCAAAAGCTTATGATAGGGTGGACTGGGACTTTCTAGAGGCGGCCCTGTCAAAATTGGGGTTTGACAAGCAATGGATTGGGTGGGTAATGAGCTGTGTGAAGTCCGTGAGGTACTCTGTCAAGGTTAACGGAGAACTCCTAGAAAACTTCCACCCCTCGAGAGGACTACGGCAAGGTGATCCACTAAGTCCTTATTTGTTTTTATTCGTTGCTGAGGGGCTGTCCTGTCTGATGGACAGGGAGATCCGAAGGGGAGGGATCACTCCAATAAAAATAGCAAGGGGGAGCCCGAGCATCGCAAATTTGCTGTTTGCGGATGACAGTCTGATCTTCTACAAGGCTTGCAAAGAAGAAGCAAAAACTATTGTAGA
This sequence comes from Triticum dicoccoides, assembly GCF_002162155.2. Lineage (NCBI taxonomy): Eukaryota > Viridiplantae > Streptophyta > Magnoliopsida > Poales > Poaceae > Triticum > Triticum dicoccoides. The sequence continues at coordinate 18,802,765 of NC_041382.1, forward strand.
TATTCTGGAAAAATTCCAAAAGGGCTCGGGACAATTACTGAGTAACAACAAGTGTTCGGTTTTGTTTAGCGAGATATGTCCAGCCTCACATCAACTCGAGGTGAAAGCGGGATTGCAAATCACAGCATCTAATTTTGAAAGCAAATATCTAGGGTTGCCCACCCTAGAGGGCTGAATGAAGGAAGAGCAATTTCAACCAATCATGGAAAGATTCGTCAAGAGATGTTCTGACTGGAACGAGCGATACATGTCCCATGCTGCAAAAGAAACCCTTGTAAAATCTGTACTACAAGCACTCCCAACCTACTGTATGGGTGTGTTTAAGATGACACAAGGATTCTGTGATAAGTATGAAAAACTAATCAGAGATTTCTGGTGGGGGGAGGAAAATGGGCACCGAAAGGTCCATTGGATGGCATGGGATCGGATGACTAAACCAAAGAGGGGAGGGGGCATTGGGTTTAGGGACATGAGTCTTTTCAACCAAGCCTTTCTAGCTAGGCAAGCATGGAGATTGATCCAACGTCCAGATAGCTTGTGCGCATGGGTACTAAAATCTAAGTACTACCCGCACGGGGAGCTTATCGACACGGTCTTTGCAACTGAGGCCTCTCCTGTCTGGCGTGGAATTGAGCACGAACTGGAACTTCTAAAAGCAGGACTAATTTGGAGAATTGGTGATGGGAGAAAGATAAACATACAGAGAGACAACTGGATACCTCGAAGAGAAGGCCTAACCCCAGCCAAGTTCATTCGAAGGTCCAGATTACGCTGGGTCAATCAATTAATGCAACCCGATGGTAGTGGATGGAACACACAGCTAGTTCACCAATTATTCCATAGGTTTGATGCGGAGGAAATCTGCAGCATAAAACTCCCTAGATCATGGGGCTACGATGTGTTGGCCTGGCACAATGAAAAGTTGGGCGTGTTCTCGGTGAGGAGTGCACATAGATTGGCGGTTTCGATCCGGAATCAATCAAATACCACCACCTCTAGCTCGTCAAGCGAGGCAGACGATCAGAGCATTTGGGACATAATTTGGAAGGCCAAAGTGCCAGAGAAAGTGAAGGTTTTCGGGTGGAGGGTTGCAACTGGCACTCTGGCCACAAAGAGGAACAAGTGGAAGCGTACCCTGGAATCTGACAGCACGTGTAACATATGTGGGGCGGGTGTGGAGGACGAATTCCATGCTGTCGTAACCTGTACGAAGAGTAGAGGATTGAGACACGCAATGAGGAACCACTGGAACCTCCCGGGCGAGCAACTCTTCAGGAATACGGGTGAGGACTGGCTGCAGAATTTGCTTGGTCCTTGCAACCAAGAGACCAGAACTAGAATCCTGCTACTGCTTTGGCGATGCTGGTTTCTACGAGACGACTGTACCCATAGTACAGGGAAGGAATCAATCTGTCGATCCTCAGTTTTCTTGTTACAGTATGAGGAGGAGCTCCACAATTGTTTGGTTGGGAGTATTCATGATCCCAAAGGCAAAAAGGCTCTAGCCCAGGTAGGTCATGGTGCAGCCCAGGGAGCCAGGATGTGTATCCATGGCGGGGAGGCTGAGGCGTCTGCAATCGAGCGTTGGGACCCCCCCCCCCCCGAGGCGAGTACAGTTAAACTTAACACGGATGCGGGATTTTTGGCTACTGATGGGTCCTCTCAGGTCGGTGCAATCGCTCGTGACCATCAGGGTGTGGTTCTCTTCTCTCTATCCAAACGAGGGGGGCACTGCAAATCTGTAGAGGAAGCTGAGGCGCAATCAATCCTAGCTGGCCTGAATGTGATGTCGCAGCTGTATAATGGCAACCTGATACTGGAAACGGACTGCAAAGCCATGGCGGATAACCTGAACTTGGGGGGCAGGTGTTTGTCGGCATGTTTTGCAGCGATTGAGGATATCAATCAGGAATTCACAAAATTCAGCAATGTGAAAGTTCAATACGCCAACAGGAAGAAGAACAAGATGGTCCATTTACTGGCTGGCCGTGCTAGGAGGATGGGAGACCTGCTTTGTGTGCCGGGAGTACCGGACGACCTGTTGAGCGACCTGAGTGCCGACTTTGGGTTGGCTGAAGAGTAATTTTGTTTACTCTTGTACCTCAAAAAAAAAATAATAGCTTTTCTAATTTTATTACAGGGTTGTGCTGGTAGTAATGCTAGAACTGAAGATGTGGTGGTTGACATTTTACATTGCTTCAAAACTGATTATGTTAGTTAGCGATGGTGATTTTATTATGAAAATTAATAGGACTGCTGACCCATGATGATATGGTATAGCTACTCAGTAGGTTATAACTGCTTGCTTATTAAGTGATATACTTGCGTCAAATGTGAAGCCTTTGTCAAACAGTTCAACTTTTTTCTGCTTTCAATATGTGAGGCCTAACTAAATAATTATCTCATTTGTCTTAAAATAATGCCTAATGGCTGCAGTTTCAATACTACATTAATTACGAGGGCAAGATAGTATTCAGAGTGGGGAGACCAAGATTGTGTTCTCTTGTTGTTATGTAGGTTTGTTGTAAAACTTTTTTTCTTTTTCTTTGCGGTTTGTTGTAAAACTTGCACTATCATCTTAGGGCGCCAACCACCACAGCCATGCTCATGCATGCTCCTTCAAAGGTACTCCCTCTGTAAAGAAATATAAGAGCGTTTAGATCACTACACTAGTAATCTAAACACTCTTATATTAGTTTACGGAGGGAGTAATATTTACTAAGGTTGCACATATATAGCATGGCAAGGCATCACACTTATTATCATTAGGAACCTCTACTCTGGACCATAATTTATGATTGAAAATTTATGACTGAGAAGATTGTTCTGGAAGAATACTTTGAAGAGTGGATCAATATATATGGTGGCTTTCTAATTCATATGAAATTGCACGTAGTTGTTGACCATTTTGAAGATGTTTTAATAAAATGTGCAATTATCCTATATAATCACTTATCAGTTGTTTTTTCTCCAGTGTCCATCATAAAGCGGATGCATATAACCAACCATATTGGTCTGGTAGGTTCAAATTCAGTTGGCTCTTTTTTGAATTTTCATTTTATTTTGCATTAACAGAATCTATTGTTGATTCTTCTCTCCCCTTTCTGTCATTAATCATTGTCGAACCAGCTTCAAAGGGATCAAGATGGTGCCTCCGGGACCGCACACAGAAGGACAGTGGTATCTTCAGTGTGCTATAATTCGGGGCTTGTGTGTGCGCCTCTATCTGCCTGTTCACTTGCCTAATTCGGGGCACGTCGTCACCTCTCCACCGCATCGTCTTCGTCCTTCTCCGCTTGCCATCTCGCCATGCCTCTCATCCCTGCTGCTGCTGCGTACGGTTAAGGTGCGGGTCTGCGTTCCCTTCCACCAGATCAGTTCCGCTCTACCGTTTGCATGGCCTCATTGCTTCCGTTTCTTGCCGCTTGTTGCTACTTGATCCCTCCTTCCATTTTCCTCCTTCCGTCTGCAGGATCGCTGGTTGTGCTCTCGTTTGGTCGGTTTTCTACTTCATCTTCCGCTGCGCCGCTGCTCATTCTTCTGGGGCCCGCCAAGGTGAGGCGTCCTTCTGTTGCGATGCTCTTTACCTGTTTGATGAAATGCCCGCTATGAACTGATATGTTGTTTCTTGCCTATTGGAGGTGATGTGGACTGAGCCCTTATTTTCCTTTTTGCGCCTTTGGATATGTGTGTTCTTGTGAATCTTACGTGCACCTTTAAATACGTGGATTCATTAGCATGTGTGAGAAAATCCATGAAGATTCAGAGGCCCCTGTTCCTGTTAGTTTGAAGAGCTACAGGAGCAGCATGTGATGAGAAAATGCGGACGCCAGTAATCCATGAAGATATACTCATGTACAGGGTCTGTTAGTGTGAATTGAATTCCCCTTTTTCATGATCAGTCTATGAACTACCTAGTGATGAGAATTCTGCTGTGCTATAAAGTGATTCTTGCTGCCAGTAACTTGGTATAGCTTTGGATTTATGTAACTGCATCAACTGTAACGACATGACAAGTAATTTGTGTCTGAAAGATGAGATTGGGCCATATATAAATAGTGCTCCCTCTGTAAAGAAATATAAGACCATTTAGATCACTACTTTAGTTATCTAAAAGGTCTTATATTTCTTTACAGAGGGAGTATGATGAAAGGCGTGTTATCCTGCTGACTGGGATCACATGGCAATGGGCTATGGTTAGTTAGGTAGGATCTGTCAGTGTGGTCAAGTCGTTCTCATTGTCATTGCTTTTGCTAAACTCGTGACTAATTTGTTTGACAAGGCAGAGATAATTTGATTCTTGTTGTATTCAGATCCTGTCTGTCTGTCTGTCTGTTTGTCTGTCTGTCTGTGTGCCGCGGCAATTATGTTGTTGCAGAGAGTGAACCTGACAAAGCTTGGAACACCCACACTATGGAGATACTGGAAGCACCTCAACCTTGTAAGCACTAGCATCGTATCCACCTATATGTTATAATTCTTGAGCAGCAAACAATAGAGTCCATGCTAAGCATTTGATTCATTTCTGATATGATATTTACTGTGGATGGTGATAAAAATGTGTCCAGGTGAGCAGGAACCCAACTCCATCAGAGGACCAGCTGTTGGACTCCATGGAACAGATGGTACTCTGATGGAGTTGGGTTCTCACTCCATTTTTGTTTCATCCTGATCTGCTGCCAGATCAATCTTGAGAATTCAAGCTCCTAGATTGACAGCCTATATAGATCCTCAATGCATCTCCACTGCGAATTGCATTAGGCCGACTGCCAAATTCATAAGGAGCAGATTCCAATTTCGGGGTGGGGGGATGCATCAGTAGTACAAGATGCAACTGTAGGCTCACTATGCATGCAGTGTGTGTGTGTGCCATCATCCGCTTTAATTACCAATTTACTCTGCAAAAAAATAATATCCCCTCCTAACTTGCACAAAGATCATACTACTGCTTCCAATCCATTCTTTGTAAATTCGTGCAGGTAATCTTGGTTAGATTCAGGATCCATAATTACTGTCAATCAGAAGCAACCTAGATTACTCTGGGCAATTCAATTCGATCCGATCCGATCGGGATTTACTGCTTCCTTCACATGCTTATGCTCAGTGGATGGTTGAGTGGGTCCTGCTGAGTTAGTAGTGCCTTTACCGGTTCATCGCCATCATGGTCAGTGGATGGTTGCTGTCAATCCGTTTGAAATCTCCTCTCCTCCCATGAAAGATTTACTTTGCCCAGATCCAGATCAAAATTGCATGGATGCGTCGCCTCGATCGCTTTTTTTCATCGAATTTCCCGGCCCAAATGATATTGTGAACTGTGTGTTATTAGCACTACATGATAGCATTTCTCCCAGCAAACCCCACCGCCTCTAACCCAGCATTTCACCTCCAACCCAACTCGCCACCAACTTCCACCATGGCCAACCCAGCTGCACCTTCCCCGACCATCCGCAATGGTGCTGCTGCTGGCTGGCCGCGCGATGGTGCCGGCCCCGACACCCCCTTCATCGGCATCCCTGTCGCTCACCACTCCACTACCCACTCCATGCCTCAAGACAACTCCACCATGAACCCCGCTACACCCCTGCCCTCCACTCAGCTAGACCTAGACGCCCTGCGTGCTCGCCTAAACGAGGCACGTGCAGCGGCCGCTTTCGGCCCGTCTCCTATGCATGCTCGCGGCGATCTCCCCCCGCGCCATTCTGGCCCTCCTCTTGAGCACGCACCCCTTATTGTCGCGCCTCCATGCCTCGTCAATGACGTCGGCCACATCGCCTTCACCCACCTCCGCACTCCCATCCACAACCCTGCGACGCTCATCCATGACACCATCTTGGCTCACGCCGGCAGCCCTAGCTTCAGCGTTGCGGGCTCTTGGCGTGGGGCGGGCTGCGTCACTTTTGAGTCCGCAAGCGTGCGGGACTACCTTGTCAGCCTCGGTTCCCTCGACTTTCGTGGCAACCAGATCACACTCGAGCCGGTCGAGCTTGCTGACCGGGCGTCACCCGTCTTCAAGCAGCTAATCGAGGTCCAGGCCGCGGAATTCCCGCACAAGCTCTGGCACGACGCCGGGATCCGGTGGGCTCTTAGCCGCCTTGGAGACGTTTGCTCCGTCGACCACTACTGCCTCGAGGGGCATGACTTCACAGCAGTCCGCGCCCTCGTCATGGTCGACCGGCGCAAACGCCTGCCGGACTCCCTGCCAATCCAGCTCCCTCCCTCCAACGACATCAAAGTCGTCAAGATCACCAAGCTCGCCACGATCCTCGACCCGATGGGACCTTCTGACCCATCGCCGTTCTTCTCCGACTCGGACTGGGACGCGGACGACCACCACTTCAACTGTGGCAACAACCCACGCAACGCCCCTACGGGCAATGCTGACGAGCTGCCTCACGGCCCACCGCCGTCCCCTGTCCTCGCCACCACACCACCTCCTCCCAACAACGTCGGCGGCTCTGCTGACCTGCCGCTGCACGTCTCATCCGAGGACAAGGGGCCTGCGGAGGGGGGATACCCGTCCTCAACATCTCATCCGACAGTGACTCCGCCCCCCATCGCAGCGAGCCTCACCCCCCATGCCAGCCCATGCATGCCCCGTCGCCGACTCCTCCTCCACGACTGCCACCATCACGCGCCCCACACCACGCCTCGCTGCGGCTGTCGGGGGCGTCCACCTGCCGGCGCCCCCGCTTGCGGTCGGTGGTGACGACGGCGTCTTCGACGCCCCTCCTCCACCCTCCGCCCTGCAACTGCCATCGGCGTTCTGCCAGTACGACAGCTCCACCTCGTCAAACTTCGACGGAGACACTTCGCCTTCACCTTCTCGGCTGGGGCTTCCTCCCCTGGTACAGTCCCTGATCAGCCTTCTCCTCCCTCCACTAAAAATCCTCAAATCTCCCATACCATATCCGTGACCACAAACACATTGGAACCTGCAGATTCAGCCACCCACGAGTCCGTGCTTCGCAAGCTGCGCCACTGCGCCAAACGTTCGGCGGACAAGACCAAAAGCCTCCGCCGTAGCTCCCGCCTCGCCGCCAAAGAGCCCTCTGTCTTCACTGACATGACTACTAGGGCTGTCAGGGCAAAAGCCGCGCGTCTCTAACGTCGCAAAGGCTCTCAAGGACGCCATCCACCACGCCCAGCTTGATGTTACAGAGGCCCCACCTGCTTCTGCCGCAGCCCTTGCGGAGATTGCCTCACTCTGTGGGGCTGGCGCTGAGGCTGCTGCTTCCGTTGCTCATGCCGACGACAGCAGCGACGACGGCGGTGCTGACGCCCTGCCATGATGCTCCTACTCCTCCATACACGCCCATGTGGCGTCCTATCGGCGACTTGCCGTCCCTACCGCGACTCGACTGATCGGGTCTACCTATCCCCTCGCTTGTGTGTCTGGGGCAAACCTTGCGTCTGCCTCATCTACCGCTTAGTCTATTGCTTATTTTCGTTTCATATCAGTAGCTTGTTCTCGTCTAAGTGTATGGTGTACTTCTACCTGTATGAGTAACACCACCCTATCTATCTATTCGTGGAATGTAAGAGGACTTGGTGACGTCTCAAAATGCGCTGATATACTCTCCGAACTTATCAGCATTAGCCCCCACTGCGCCCTTCTACAGGAATCAAAACTAAATGAAATTACTGAACAAAAATTCCGATCCTTCTTACCTCGCTCTCTCGACCAAAAAGTGTTTCTACCGGCCGACGGCTCAGCTGGTGGAACAGTTTCAGCTTTTAACTCAAACTACTTCACAGTACTCTCTCACACACACCATAACTTTGCCACATCGATCAAACTCGCGTCCCTTGCGCACCTACAACCCTTCATCATCACTAACGTCTATGCTTCCGTAAGCCGCAACCTCAAACAAGCATTTCTCGATGAGCTCAGGCTGATCAAACAAGATGATCACACGCCTTGGTTAATAGTTGGAGACTTCAACCTTGTCCGGTTTTCCCATGAAAAAAATAACCGAAACTTCCGCCAATGAGAAGCAGATGCTTTTAACAACATGATCAATGGGCTAGCCCTACTCGAACTCCCACTGCTGGACAGACGCTTCACTTGGTCCAACAAACGCTCTACGCCAACCTTAGAACGACTAGACCGAACTTTCTTTAATCTGCCGTGGAATAATTGCTTCCCTAACACAACCTTATCCTCACTGCCACGTATCACATCCGATCATGTCCCCCTAATCCTACGCATTCAAACAGGTGTGCCCAAACCGCGCCACTTTAGATTCGAGTCTTCATGGACTCTCGCCACAGAATGCCATGACATCGTCCAAAAATGCTGGGCCACCAACCATCGCTCGGCCCAATGAATAAACTCAGCAGCCGCCCTGTCCAAAGCCCTAAAAATAACACGTTCCTCTCTCAAACAATGGGCATCCAAACGATCACCAGCCCACCTCCGCGAAGCAGCTGCAAAACAAGTCATAAATCTCATTGACCTAAAAGAAGAAGCCCGCCCGCTCTCAAAAGCCGAACACAGGTTGAGACTTGTTGTCTCAAATGCCCTGCGCACAGCTATTTCCGAAAAAATGGCCTTCTGGAAACAACGAGGGAAAGTGCGCGCTGCTTTTCACGGTGAGGAGAACACACAATACTTCCATGCCGCCGCCTCCCAGAGGCTTCGCAAGAACACGATAACTTCTCTCCTACAAAACGGGACGGAGTTCCACTCTCATGCCCAAAAAGCAGTCATTCTTCAGAACCACTTCACATCCATTATCGGCTGCGCACCACCTACCTCCTGGTCCTTCCAGCCGCACCAATACTACCCCCAACTGCTACCCCAACTCCTCAACCTGGAATCTGCCTTTACTCATGACGAAATAAAAGAGGCATTCATGTAAATGAACCCCCTAGCTAGCCCTGGACCGAACGGTTTTGGACCCCTTTTCTATAGAAAATACTGGAATCTCGTTAAAAACCACATCTTCGCGTTCATGACAGACTTTCAAGATCTCTCTGCCCAAACTGAATGTTTAAACCGAGCCCACCTAATTCTGCTACCAAAAAAAGATGAAGCAAATACACCGGACTCCTACCGCCCGATCTCTCTCCAAAATTGCCCCGTCAAAGCCGTCGCAAAGGTCCTCACCAATAGACTAAAACCGCTAATCCCATTGTTTGTTCACGGAAACCAGACTGGCTTCATCTCAGGCCGTTGCATCGCGGAAATTTTGTCTATGCTGCGGATCTTATCGGCTCCTGCCATTCGCGAAAAGCCCCAACCATGATCATAAAACTAGACTTCAGCAAAGCCTTCGACACTCTCTCCTAGGAATCCCTCACCGCCATCCTCCACTGCCGCGGCTTCCCGCCAAAATTCTCGGCCTGGATCCAGGACATCCTCTCAACAGGAAAAACGGTCGTCATGTTGAACGGGATCCTAGGAAATTGGATAAACTGCAAGAACGGACTCAGACAAGGAGACCCCATATCACCCTACCTATTCATCATCGTTGCTAACCTCCTTCAACAAATGATCACAGAAGACTACGACCTCCGACACCTCTCACACCCCCTGTTCTCACACCTACCACCAACCGTTCTACAATATGCCGATGACACCCTCATCATCGCCAAGGCATCCAATGATGCGACCATACAACTAAAGCACATTCTCCAAAATTTTGCCATGGCTACAGGCCTCACGATAAACTACACAAAAACTACTTTCGTGCCTATGCATGTCTGCCCTTTGGTGGCAGACTCCATTGCCACCACCTTGCAGTGTACAACCTCAACCTTCCCACAAATCTACTTAGGACTACCCCTGGCACCGACCCGTTTACCTCCAAATGCCTTTCTACCCATTATCGAACGATGCCGAAAATTCTTGACAGGTTGGCGAGCTAAAATCCTCTCCAAGGGTGACAGGCTCGTCCTACTGTCTGCTGTCCTCGACTCCATCCTAGTCTACTTTATGTCAGTCTTCCTCATCCCCAAAAGCGTGCTAAAAACTCTAGACTCTATCCGTCGGGCCTTCTTCTGGGCCGCAGAGGAAACTTGCACCGGTGCTCAATGCTTAGTTGCCTGGAAAAATGTTTGTAAGCCAAAAAAGTTCGGTGGTCTAGGTCTAAAAAATCTTCGTGTGCAGAATAATTGTCTACTAATGAAATTTGCTGTCAAAGCTATGCTTCCGGACCAAACTCCGGGCTAGATTGGATTGACCTACAACACCCAAATGCTCTCATCGCTCCACAAAACAGCCACTCTTTCCTATGCCAAACCATAAACCACCAGCTACCAGCTTTACACACCATCTCCTTTGTCATCACAAATTCTGGAACCAACACCTATTTTTGGCTAGATATTTGGCTACACCAACAATCACTTGCTACTCTGTTTCCCTGCCTCTACTCGCATACCACTACCCCCCTCGCTCGTGTGGCTGCTGTTTTGAACCACGGTCTAGAATCAATCCTAAGGAACCGCCTAACATCTAATGCCGCTTCCGAGTTGTGCTCTTTGTTGTCTCTCCTGCAGGATTTCCAGGTGTCGCCGGGACCGGACGAGCGCTACCTAAACGGTGGCCTCCATTTTTCTACACGGGCCACCTATCAGCTGGTCATTGCCGACACTGATGACGACGCACATGCCGTCGCCATCTGGTCTTCATGCGTTCCAAACCGTGTGAAAATCTTTGCATGGCTTCTGTTTCGTGGAAGACTCAACTCCAAAAGCAACCTACTCCGCAAGCACATCGTGGCAGACTCGCTATGTCCCCGATGTGGTTTTGACGAAGAGACCAGCTCGCACATCTTCATCGACTGCCCGCTCGCCCAGAGAATATGGCAGCGGACCGGACTATCACCACCCAACTCCATCGACAACCTTTGGGACTGCCGGCTCCCCAGCCAGGTAGACGCGCTAGTATGGCACTCCATCCTCCTCATTATCCTATGGAAGATGTGGGACTCCAGAAATGCCATGACTTTCAAGCAACAGAACCACCACAGCATCTTCACCCTCAAGCGAATCATCGACGACCTTATGCTATGGACGCACCGGATGAAGAAGCCGGCGCATAAGCAGGCCGCCTCCTCATGGCGTTCCTATTTCTTATCACGATTACACGTGCTTATGTAATTCACCTTTGTAATCAGACAAACGTTCGGTTACAAAAC
>NC_041382.1:18814166-18830352 GCF_002162155.2 Triticum dicoccoides
AAACATGATAGCATTTGGACTGTGAATTGGATTCCCCTTATGCATGATCAGTCTTTTTAATTACCTAGATCTGGGACTTCTGCTGTGTTATAAAGTGATTCTTGCTGCCTGTAACTTGGTATAGCTTTGGATTTATGAAACTGCATCAACTGTTCAGTGTTCACCACTCCTTCAGATATCAGATGCTCTTCACTTTTTCACTCTGCTATAATAAATCTTGAGATTAATCCACTCAGCTGCAAATCTTCAAATTCTTACACTCTGCTATAATTAATCAATCTTCATATCCATGCACTCTGCTGTGAATCTTGAGCTGATTTTGGCAACTTTTGCTGTGAATCATGGTGCTGTCTACTGTATTCCTTGTGTTGAGCTGGCTGTGTATTGATAGGTTGAATTTGGTGCCACGCCTTTTATTTCAGCAGGGAGACGACATCAGGCCGGTGAGCAGTATGATTATGGGGACCGATGTCTGTTCTTCGCGGATGCTGTCGCTGTCCCGTTACGAGAGCCGCGACGAGGAGCTCACCGTGCTTCCAGGCACACCAAGGTCGTCATCACAGGTAACAACCGAACAAAGTCGGTGCTGGTCGGCCTACAGGGTGTGGTCAAGAAGGCTGTTGGCCTTGGAGGCTGGCACTGGCTGGTCAGTCTTGCTTGCTTGCTTCCTTTCATTTTCAATTAGGCATTCCACTGAAACTCTGCTTAGCTAGTGGCTGCTTCTTTATATTGACAATTGCAATGGAGTGAAAGGAATCATGTCTTTTGACTTCACTTTTTCTTTTCAGAAAGTAGCTAGCTAGCTAGTCAAGCAAGCAAGCAATTTCAGACTAGCTTGAAAGTTGAAGACGCATATAATAAAGCTATATATAAAAAAACATTAGTAGAAGTCAACATCCATCCAAATATGGTATCTTTTGTTCTAATCCCTGAGAGATTATTATTGGAAAAGCAGGTTCTGAAGAATGGTGTGGAGGTGAAGTTGCAGAGGAATGCCCTGAGTGTCTTGGAAGCTCCGACTGGCAATGAGGACGACGACGAGATCGATGGCGGCAACGGTTCGTTCTGCGGCAGCTTCGACATGGGAGACAAAAGACATGAACTACTATAAGACCATGTCATGCCATGATTTGCATTCACAATGTTTGTAGCCAGAATGCTTTCTGTAAACTGTCTGTTAGTAGCACAAAGTGACTAAATATCTTGCCCTGTTTTGCAAGCAGCAAGCATCGAGTACCAGAAGCCAACAAAGCCGAGGGTCCGGCACACAAGGCCATGGTCTTCCTGCACGGCGACGTCCAGCAGCCGGGCCAACAACCTTCACTCGACCTCGAAGCTGCGAGCGGTAATTAATCACTGTCACTAAACTATCCCGGCAAACTAATCATGACATGACAAGTAATTTTTGTCTGAAAGATTAGACTGGGCCATATATAATACAGTAGTATGATGAAAGGCGTGTGACCCTGCTGGGTGTGGCTGGGATCACATGGCAATGGGCCATGGTTGCTAGTTAGGTGGGATCTGTCAGTGTGGTCAAGTCGTTCTCATTGTGATTGCTTTGCGAAACTCGTGACTAATTTGTTGACAAGGCAAAAAGATAATTTGATTCTTGGTGTATTATTCAGTATCATGTCTGTCTGTCTGTCTGTCTGTCTCCTGGGAACCTAATAATCCCAGTGTCTGTCTTCATCAAAGGATATTCATTCTGTTTTTTGTTGGTTGTTGCAGAGAGTGAACCTGACAAAGCTGGGAACACCCACACTATGGAGATACTGGAAGCACTAGCATCATACATATCATATCCTGTCCTATCCTCAGGCTGGACGTACCGAGCGGGCTTTTCGGCCCGCTCGTGGCCCGTTCGGTCTTGGCCCGCTCGGTCCTGGCTCGCTATAGAAATTGGACGGTCCGGTCTGCCGAATTGGGCCCGAAAAAATATCGGTCCGGTCCGGTCTTTAACCGGGCCGACCGAGCGGACCGAGAAAACACAGCGACAGCCGCCGCCGTTCCTCGTCGTCGCGGCCACCGGCAGCCCTGGGGTGAACCACCATGTCTTCAAGCTTGCCCCACCCTTCAATTCTCACCTCCCAGTTTCGTCCTAGCATCTTGCCGCCGCTCCCCGTCGCTGTTGTGTGTGCACCGCAGCCGCTCTCGAGTTCTCGACCATGGCATCGACCACAACTGTTGCACCAATTCATGCCATGGCAGCGGTATTTCTTGCCATGTCAGCGCTTTTCGCCGTGGAGACAAAGACAAGTGCCATGGCAGCCACTTCAGCAGAGCAAGCACGCACGTAGGCCACTAATCGGATCGTGGGAGAACGCTCTGACGTGATTTTTGGATCGTGGGAGAAATGCTCGGCCCTGATTTTTGGATCGTGGGAGTAATGGTTTGCCGTGACTTTCTCGTCCAACAGATTAGGCAAATACAGTATTGTTTTGGAAGGCTCTAAATTTGGCGGCGGCTTCCTCTAATCACGCGTCATCGATCCCACGTAGCTGTTCCTTTTATTGAGCCGAACAGAGAATAGAAAGTACGAGAGAAAATAGGATTGATCCAAAAATCATGGCATCATTTGACGACCTTCTCCACGTTAGATTTGATCCGCTAATCAGGGGAAGGCCCGCACAGCGAAAATCATGGGCTCATGCACGCGCAACATTACTTGCATGCAACAGAAAAACTGCTAAGAAATACATCGTGTGCTGGTTCATGGCTACATCAAAAATCAATCAAACAACAGCCGCGCTGCCCAGCGCACTTCCACAGCACGTCGCCCACCTCGCCGCAGTCCCTTGCACGTCGCCTACCTCGCTGCTGCACCCATGGACGTCGCCGCCGGTGGTTGTTGGCCGGTCCGCTCGGTCCGGCCCGGGCTTTGCAGCCGCCGGTCCGGTCCCTATAAACAAGACCGCCAGGTTCGTCGGTCCGGTCCGGTCCGGACCGCCGGCGGCCGGTCCAAACGCTGGCTCGGTCAGGGACCGGACCGGCCCGGACCGTGTCCACCCCCCTATCCCATGTAGCAGCAAACAATAGAATCCATGCTAAGCTTTTGATTCATTTCTGATATGATATTTACTGTGGGTGGTGAATTTGTGTGTGTGTGTGTGTGTGTGTGCAGGTGATATTGGGGTTCATCCAGACGGCAAAGAGGCTCGAGACTCTTTACAACAACATAGAGATGGCTTCCCTCGCAAAAAACAAAAAACAACAACAACATAGAGATGGCTTGTGTGTAGGAAAAAAATAGATAACTGGTGAAGATAGAGGTGGCTTTGTATAACACGTTCAAAATACCAAACTCTCTTGTGCTTGAAAAACAATAAGCATATGAGTTGTGCTCAAATTTTATCTACTGTGTATGCGACTTCCCTTTTCGAAAAAAAAAGTGTATGCGACCAGGGCTCATCAGTTAGCTAAAAAAAAGAAACCTTATTCAGCTGACTATATATTACACTTGAATCATAATAGACGTGACCATTCCACCAAAATCAATTAACGCTAGTATACCATCAGCTTGCTAAATAAAACAACAACAAAAGGAACGCTATCGGTCACAACACACGTGGCCTTATCTTTTGGGATTCTATTCCATAATATATATCCGGTACTAGTGCTGCCTCATCTTCATTGCTGCAAGCGCGTACAGAGCCACTGCTTCCTCACATGGACATGGTACGAGCATCCGTACAGAGCATCTTCATTGCGGCGAGCATCCATGTGACGAGCATGGCTGCGAGTGGCGTTGCGGCATGGTGACAAGTGCTGCCGAGCAAGCGGGCGGCGAGTGCTCCAACCGCGTCGAGGACGACTGGCAGCATGGGCCATCAGCTGCGTCACCAGATTGGGCGCGAGGAAGGAGGAGCGCCGGCCACGAAGGCGAGCGATGCGAAGGTCGCGCGAGATGTTGTCCGCGGCTCGCAACCTCCAGAGGAGGACAAGCGGCCTCATCGCGCAGGGGCAGGGCGGATACCGGCGGCAGCTCCACATCCTGCCGGAGGGGCATCGGATCTGGGTGCCAGAAAGTTTTAACGGCACCAGCGCGCTGTAAGCCCTCCCTCCCTCCCTCCCTCCCATCTTTCCAGTTGGCTCGATTCGTGTGGCGTGGGGATGGATTTTAGTAATGCTGCTTAGGTTGATGCTGCCGATTTATGCGGCTCCATTCGTGTGGCGCGGGGATGGATTTTGCTAGTTCTGCCAACTTGGTGGAGTATACGCACATAGCACTGGACTGGGATGCCAACTTGGTGGATCTGCCATGCAAGTCAAGTGCCCTCTTCTGTGGAGTGGACATCCCTCACATGGATGCTCGTCACATGGACATGGTGCGAGCATCCGTACAGAGCATCTTCATTGCGGCGAGCATCCATGTGACGAGCATGGCTGCGAGTGGCGTTGCCGCATGGTGACAAGTGCTGCCGAGCAAACGGGCGGCGAGTGCTCCAACCGCGTCGAGGACGACTGGCAGCATGGGCCATCAGCTGCGTCACCAGATTGGGCGCGAGGAAGGAGGAGCGCCGGCCACGAAGGCGAGCGATGCGAAGGTCGCGCGAGATGTTGTCCACGGCTCGCAACCTCCAGAGGAGGACAAGCGGCCTCATCGCGCAGGGGCAGGGCGGATACCGACGGCAGCTCCACATCCTGTCGGAGGGGCAGCGGATCTGGGTGCCAGAAAGTTTTAACGGCACCAGCGCGCTGTAAGCCCTCCCTCCCTCCCTCCCTCCCTCCCATCTTTCCAGTTGGCTCGATTCGTGTGGCGTGGGGATGGATTTTAGTAATGCTGCTTAGGTTGATGCTGCCGATTTATGCGGCTCCATTCGTGTGGCGCGGGGATGGATTTTGCTAGTTCTGCCAACTTGGTGAAGTATACGCACATAGCACTGGACTGGGATGCCAACTTAGTGGATCTGCCATGCAAGTCAAGTGCCCTCTTCTGTGGAGTGGACATCCCTCACATGGATGCTCGTCACATGGACATGGTGCGAGCATCCATACAGAGCATCTTCATTGCGGCGAGCATCCATGTGACGAGCATGGCTATGAGTGGCGTTGCGGCATGGTGACA
The DNA here is from genome assembly GCF_002162155.2 of Triticum dicoccoides. Lineage (NCBI taxonomy): Eukaryota > Viridiplantae > Streptophyta > Magnoliopsida > Poales > Poaceae > Triticum > Triticum dicoccoides. The sequence goes on from NC_041382.1 coordinate 18,819,235, forward strand.
AGTGCTGCCGAGCAAGCGGGCGGCGAGTGCTCCAACCGCGTCGAGGACGACTGGCAGCATGGGCTATCAGCTGCGTCACTAGATTGGGCGCGAGGAAGGAGGAGCGCCGGCCACGAAGGCGAGCGATGCAAAGGTCGCGCGAGATGTTGTCCGCGGCTCGCAACCTCCAGAGGAGGACAAGCGGCCTCATCGCGCAGGGGCAGGGCGGATACCGGCGGCAGCTCCACATCGTGCCGGAGGGGCAGCGGATCTGGGTGCCAGAAAGTTTTAACGGCACCAGCACGCTGTAAGCCCTCCCTCCCTCCCTCCCTCCCATCTTTCCAGTTGGCTCGATTCGTGTGGCGTGGGGATGGATTTTAGTAATGCTGCTTAGGTTGATGCTGCCGATTTATGCGGCTCCATTCGTGTGGCGCGGGGATGGATTTTGCTACTTCTGCCAACTTGGTGGAGTATACGCACATAGCACTGGACTGGGATGCCAACTTGGTGGATCTGCCATGCAAGTCAAGTGCCCTCTTCTGTGGAGTGGACATCCCTCACATGGATGCTCGTCACATGGACATGGTGCGAGCATCCGTACAGAGCATCTTCATTGCGGCGAGCATCTATGTGACGAGCATGGCTGTGAGTGGCGTTGCGGCATGGTGACAAGTGCTGCCGAGCAAGCGGGCGGCGAGTGCTCCAACCGCGTCGAGGACGACTGGCAGCATGGGCCATCAGTTGCGTCACCAGATTGGGCGCGAGGAAGGAGGAGCGCCGGCCACGAAGGCGAGCGATGTGAAGGCCGCGCGAGTTGTTGTCCGCGGCTCGCAACCTCCAGAGGAGGACAAGCGGCCTCATCGCGCAGGGGCAGGGCGGATACCGGCGGCAGCTCCACATCCTGCCGGAGGGGCAGCGGATCTGGGTGCCAGAAAGTTTTAACGGCACCAGCGCGCTGTAAGCCCTCCCTCCCTCCCTCCCTCCCATCTTTCCAGTTGGCTCAATTCATGTGGCGTGGGGATGGATTTTAGTAATGCTGCTTAGGTTGATGCTGCTGATTTATGCGGCTCCATTCGTGTGGCGCGGGGATGGATTTTGCTAGTTCTGCCAACTTGGTGGAGTATACGCACATAGCACTGGACTGGGATGCCAACTTGGTGGATCTGCCATGCAAGTCAAGTGCCCTCTTCTGTGGAGTGGACATCCCTCACATGGATGCTCGTCACATGGACATGGTGCGAGCATCCGTACAGAGCATCTTCATTGCGGCAAGCATCCATGTGACGAGCATGGCTGCGAGTGGCGTTGCGGCATGGTGACAAGTGCTGCCGAGCAAGCGGGCGGCGAGTGCTCCCACCGCGTTGAGGACGACTGGCAGCATGGGCCATCAGCTGCGTCACCAGATTGGGCGCGAGGAAGGAGGAGCGCCGGCCACGAAGGCGAGCGATGCGAAGGTCGCGCGAGATGTTGTCCGCGGCTCGCAACCTCCAGAGGAGGACAAGCGGCCTCATCGCGCAGGGGCAGGGCGGATACCGGCGGCAGCTCCACATCCTGCCGGAGGGGCAGCGGATCTGGGTGCCAGAAAGTTTTAACGGCACCAGCGTGCTGTAAGCCCTCCCTCCCTCCCTCCCTCCCATCTTTCCAGTTGGCTCGATTCGTGTGGCGTGGGGATGGATTTTAGTAATGCTGCTTAGGTTGATGCTGCCGATTTATGCGGCTCCATTCGTGTGGCGCGGGGATGGATTTTGCTAGTTCTGCCAACTTGGTGGAGTATACGCACATAGCACTGGACTGGGATGCCAACTTGGTGGATCTGCCATGGAAGTCAAGTGCCCTCTTCTGTGGAGTGGACATCCCTCACATGGATGCTCGTCACATGGACATGGTGCGAGCATCCGTACAGAGCATCTTCATTGCGGCAAGCATCCATGTGACGAGCATGGCTGCGAGTGGCGTTGCGGCATGGTGACAAGTGCTGCCGAGCAAGCGGGCGGCGAGTGCTCCAACCGCGTCGAGGACGACTGGCAGCATGGGCCATCAGCTGCGTCACCAGATTGGGCGCGAGGAAGGAGGAGCGCCGGCCACGAAGGCGAGCGATGCGAAGGTCGCGCGAGATGTTGTCCGCAGCTCGCAACCTCCAGAGGAGGACAAGCGGCCTCATCGCGCAGGGGCAGGGCGGATACCGGCGGCAGCTCCACATCCTGCCGGAGGGGCAGCGGATCTGGGTGCCAGAAAGTTTTAACGGCACCAGCGCGCTGTAAGCCCTCCCTCCCTCCCTCCCTCCCATCTTTCCAGTTGGCTCGATTCGTGTGGCGTGGGGATGGATTTTAGTAATGCTGCTTAGGTTGCTGCTGCCGATTTATGCGGCACCATTCGTGTGGCGCGGGGATGGATTTTGCTAGTTCTGCCAACTTGGTGGAGTATACGCACATAACACTGGACTGGGATGCCAACTTGGTGGATCTGCCATGCAAGTCAAGTGCCCTCTTCTATGGAGTGGACATCCCTCACATGGATGCTCGTCACATGGACATGGTGCGAGCATCCGTACAGAGCATCTTCATCGCGGCGAGCATCCATGTGACGAGCATGGCTGCGAGTGGCGTTGCGGCATGGTGACAAGTGCTGCGACCAAGCGGGCGGCGAGTGCTCCAACCGCGTCGAGGTCGACTGGCAGCATGGGCCATCAGCTGCGTCACCAGATTGGGCGCGAGGAAGGAGGAGCGCCGACCACGAAGGCGAGCGATGCGAAGGTCGCGCGAGATGTTGTCCGCGGCTCGCAACCTCCAGAGGAGGACAAGCGGCCTCATCGCGCAGGGGCAGGGCGGATACCGGCGGCAGCTCCACATCCTGCCGGAGGGGCAGCGGATCTGGGTGCCAGAAAGTTTTAACGGCACCAGCGCGCTGTAAGCCCTCCCTCCCTCCCTCCCTCCCATCTTTCCAGTTGGCTCGATTCGTGTGGCGTGGGGATGGATTTTAGTAATGCTGCTTAGGTTGATGCTGCCGATTTATGCGGCTCCATTCGTTTGGCGCGGGGATGGATTTTGCTAGTTCTGCCAACTTGGTGAAGTATACGCACATAGCACTGGACTGGGATGCCAACTTGGTGGATCTGCCATGCAAGTCAAGTGCCCTCTTCTGTGGAGTGGACATCCCTCACATGGATGCTCGTCACATGGACATGGTGCGAGCATCCGTATAGAGCATCTTCATTGCGGCGAGCATCCATGTGACGAGCATGGCTGTGAGTGGCTTTGCGGCATGGTGACAAGTGCTGCCGAGCAAGCGGGCGGCGAGTGCTCCAACCGCATCGAGCACGACTGGCAGCATGGGCCATCAGCTGCGTCACCAGATTGGGCGCGAGGAAGGAGGAGCGCCGGCCACGAAGGCGAGCGATACGAAGGTCGCGCGAGATGTTGTCCGCGGCTCGCAACCTCCAGAGAAGGACAAGCGGCCTCATCGCGCAGGGGCAGGGCGGATACAGGCGGCAGCTGCACATCCTGCCGGAGGGGCAGCGGATCTGGGTGCCAGAAAGTTTTAACGGCACCAGCGCGCTGTAAGCCCTCCCTCCCTTCCTCCCTCCCATCTTTCCAGTTGGCTCGATTCGTGTGGCGTGGGGATGGATTTTAGTAATGCTACTTAGGTTGATGCTGCCGATTTATGCGGCTCCATTCGTGTGGCGCGGGGATGGATTTTGCTAGTTCTGCCAACTTGGTGGAGTATACGCACATAGCACTGGACTGGGATGCCAACTTGGTGGATCTGCCATGCAAGTCAAGTGCCCTCTTCTGTGGAGTGGACATCCCTCACATGGATGCTCGTCACATGGACATGGTGCAAGCATCCGTACAGAGCATCTTCATTGCGGCGAGCATCCATGTGACGAGCATGGCTGCGAGTGGCGTTGCGGCATGGTGACAAGTGCTGCCGAACAAGCGGGCGGCGAGTGCTCCAACCGCGTCGAGGACGACTGGCAGCATGGGCCATCAGCTGCGTCACCAGATTGGGCGCGAGGAAGGAGGAGCGCCGGCCATGAAGGCGAGCGATGCGAAGGTCGCGCGAGATGTTGTCCGCGGCTCGCAACCTCCAGAGGAGGACAAGCGGCCTCATCGCGCAGGGGCAGGGCGGATACCGGCGGCAGCTCCACATCCTGCCGGAGGGGCAGCGGATCTGGGTGCCAGAAAGTTTTAACGGCACCAGCGCGCTGTAAGTCCTCCCTCCCTCCCTTCCTCCCATCTTTCCAGTTGGCTCGATTCGTGTGGCGTGGGGATGGATTTTAGTAATGCTGCTTAGGTTGATGCTGCCGATTTATGCGGCTCCATTCGTGTGGCGCGGGGATGGATTTTGCTAGTTCTGCCAACTTGGTGGAGTATACGCACATAGCACTGGACTGGGATGCCAACTTGGTGGATCTGCCATGCAAGTCAAGTGCCCTCTTCTGTGGAGTGGACATCCCTCACATGGATGCTCGTCACATGGACATGGTGCGAGCATCCGTACAGAGCATCTTCATTGCGGCGAGCATCCATGTGACGAGCATGGCTGCGAGTGGCGTTGCGGCATGGTGACAAGTGCTGCCGAGCAAGCGGGCGGCGAGTGCTCCAACCGCGTCGAGGACGACTGGCAGCATGGGCCATCAGCTGCGTCACCAGATTGGGCGCGAGGAAGGAGGAGCGCCGGCCACGAAGGCGAGCGATGCGAAGGTCGCGCGAGATGTTGTCCGCGGCTCGCAACCTCCAGAGGAGGACAAGCGGCCTCATCGCGCAGGGGCAGGGCGGATACCGGCGGCAGCTCCACATCCTGCCGGAGGGGCAGCGGATCTGGGTGCCAGAAAGTTTTAACGGCACCAGCGCGCTGTAAGCCCTCCCTCCCTCCCTTCCTCCCATCTTTCCAGTTGGCTCGATTCGTGTGGCGTGGGGATGGATTTTAGTAATGCTGCTTAGGTTGATGCTGCCGATTTATGCGGCTCCATTCGTGTGGCGCGGGGATGGATTTTGCTAGTTCTGCCAACTTGGTGGAGTATACGCACATAGCACTGGACTGGGATGCCAACTTGGTGGATCTGCCATGCAAGTCAAGTGCCCTCTTCTGTGGAGTGGACATCCCTCACATGGATGCTCGTCACATGGACATGGTGCGAGCATCCGTACAGAGCATCTTCATTGCGGCGAGCATCCATGTGACGAGCATGGCTGCGAGTGGCGTTGCGGCATGGTGACAAGTGCTGCCGAGCAAGCGGGCGGCGAGTGCTCCAACCGCGTCGAGGACGACTGGCAGCATGGGCCATCAGCTGCGTCACCAGATTGGGCGCGAGGAAGGAGGAGCGCCGGCCACGAAGGCGAGCGATGCGAAGGTCGCGCGAGATGTTGTCCGCGGCTCGCAACCTCCAGAGGAGGACAAGCGGCCTCATCGCGCAGGGGCAGGGCGGATACCGGCGGCAGCTCCACATCCTGCCGGAGGGGCAGCGGATCTGGGTGCCAGAAAGTTTTAACGGCACCAGCGCGCTGTAAGCCCTCCCTCCCTCCCTCCCTCCCATCTTTCCAGTTGGCTCGATTCGTGTGGCGTGGGGATGGATTTTAGTAATGCTGCTTAGGTTGATGCTGCCGATTTATGCGGCTCCATTCGTGTGGCGCGGGGATGGATTTTGCTAGTTCTGCCAACTTGGTGGAGTATACGCACATAGCACTGGACTGGGATGCCAACTTGGTGGATCTGCCATGCAAGTCAAGTGCCCTCTTCTGTGGAGTGGACATCCCTCACATGGATGCTCGTCACATGGACATGGTGCGAGCATCCGTACAGAGCATCTTCATTGCGGCGAGCATCCATGTGACGAGCATGGCTGCGAGTGGCGTTGCGGCATGATGACAAGTGCTGCCGAGCAAGCGGGCGGCGAGTGCTCCAACCGCGTCGAGGACGACTGGCAGCATGGGCCATCAGCTGCGTCACCAGATTGGGCGCGAGGAAGGAGGAGCGCCGGCCACGAAGGCGAGCGATGCGAAGGTCGCGCGAGATGTTTTTCGCGGCTCGCAACCTCCAGAGGAGGACAAGCGGCCTCATCGCGCAGGGGCAGGGCGGATACCGGCGGCAGCTCCACATCCAGCCGGAGGGGCAGCGGATCTGGGTGCCAGAAAGTTTTAACGGCACCAGCGCGCTGTAAGCCCTCCCTCCCTCCCTCCCTCCCATCTTTCCAGTTGGCTCGATTCGTGTGGCGTGGGGGTGGATTTTAGTAATGCTGCTTAGGTTGATGCTGCCGATTTATGCGGCTCCATTCGTGTGGCGCGGGGATGGATTTTGCTAGTTCTGCCAACTTGATGGAGTATACGCACATAGCACTGGAACGGGATGCCAACTTGGTGGATCTGCCATGCAAGTCAAGTGCCCTCTTCTGTGGAGTGGACATCCCTCACATGGATGCTCGTCACATGGACATGGTGCGAGCATCCGTACAGAGCATCTTCATTGCGGCGAGCATCCATGTGACGAGCATGGCTGCGAGTGGCGTTGCGGCATGGTGACAAGTGCTGCCGAGCAAGCGGGCGGCGAGTGCTCCAACCGCGTCGAGGACGACTGGCAGCATGGGCCATCAGCTGCGTCACCAGATTGGGCGCGAGGAAGGAGGAGCGCCGGCCACGAAGGCGAGCGATACGAAGGTCGCGCGAGATGTTGTCCGCGGCTCGCAACCTCCAGAGGAGGACAAGCGGCCTCATCGCACAGGGGCAGGGCGGATACCGGCGGCAGCTCCACATCCTGCCGGAGGGGCAGCGGATCTGGGTGCCAGAAAGTTTTAACGGCACCAGCGCGCTGTAAGCCCTCCCTCCCTCCCTCCCTCCCATCTTTCCAGTTGGCTCGATTCGTGTGGCGTGGGGATGGATTTTAGTAATGCTGCTTAGGTTGATGCTGCCGATTTATGCGGCTCCATTCGTGTGGCGCGGGGATGGAGTTTGCTAGTTCTGCCAACTTGGTGGAGTATACGCACATAGCACTGGACTGGGATGCCAACTTGGTGGATCTGCCATGCAAGTCAAGTGCCCTCTTCTGTGGAGTGGACATCCCTCACATGGATGCTCGTCACATGGACATGGTGCGAGCATCCGTACAGAGCATCTTCATTGCGGCGAGCATCCATGTGACGAGCATGGCTGCGAGTGGCGTTGCGGCATGGTGACAAGTGCTGCCGAGCAAGCGGGCGGCGAGTGCTCCAACCGCGTCGAGGACGACTGGCAGCATGGGCCATCAGCTGCGTCACCAGATTGGGCGCGAGGAAGGAGGAGCGCCGGCCACGAAGGCGAGCGATGCGAAGGTCGCGCGAGATGTTGTCCGCGGCTCGCAACCTCCAGAGGAGGACAAGCGGCCTCATCGCGCAGGGGCAGGGCGGATACCGGCGACAGCTCCACATCCAGCCGGAGGGGCAGCGGATCTGGGTGCCAGAAAGTTTTAACGGCACCAGCGCGCTGTAAGCCCTCCCTCCCTCCCTCCCTCCCATCTTTCCAGTTGGCTCGATTCGTGTGGCGTGGGGGTGGATTTTAGTAATGCTGCTTAGGTTGATGCTGCCGATTTATGCGGCTCCATTCGTGTGGCGCGGGGATGGATTTTGCTAGTTCTGCCAACTTGATGGAGTATACGCACATAGCACTGGACCGGGATGCCAACTTGGTGGATCTGCCATGCAAGTCAAGTGCCCTCTTCTGTGGAGTGGACATCCCTCACATGGATGCTCGTCACATGGACATGGTGCGAGCATCCGTACAGAGCATCTTCATTGCGGCGAGCATCCATGTGACGAGCATGGCTGCGAGTGGCGTTGCGGCATGGTGACAAGTGCTGCCGAGCAAGCGGGCGGCGAGTGCTCCAACCGCGTCGAGGACGACTGGCAGCATGGGCCATCAGCTGCGTCACCAGATTGGGCGCGAGGAAGGAGGAGCGCCGGCCACGAAGGCGAGCGATACGAAGGTCACGCGAGATGTTGTCCGCGGCTCGCAACCTCCAGAGGAGGACAAGCGGCCTCATCGCACAGGGGCAGGGCGGATACCGGCGGCAGCTCCACATCCTGCCGGAGGGGCAGCGGATCTGGGTGCCAGAAAGTTTTAACGGCACCAGCGCGCTGTAAGCCCTCCCTCCCTCCCTCCCTCCCATCTTTCCAGTTGGCTCGATTCGTGTGGCGTGGGGATGGATTTTAGTAATGCTGCTTAGGTTGATGCTGCCGATTTATGCGGCTCCATTCGTGTGGCGCGGGGATGGAGTTTGCTAGTTCTGCCAACTTGGTGGAGTATACGCACATAGCACTGGACTGGGATGCCAACTTGGTGGATCTGCCATGCAAGTCAAGTGCCCTCTTCTGTGGAGTGGACATCCCTCACATGGATGCTCGTCACATGGACATGGTGCGAGCATCCGTACAGAGCATCTTCATTGCGGCGAGCATCCATGTGACGAGCATGGCTGCGAGTGGCGTTGCGGCATGGTGACAAGTGCTGCCGAGCAAGCGGGCGGCGAGTGCTCCAACCGCGTCGAGGACGACTGGCAGCATGGGCCATCAGCTGCGTCACCAGATTGGGCGCGAGGAAGGAGGAGCGCCGGCCACGAAGGCGAGCGATGCGAAGGTCGCGCGAGATGTTGTCCGCGGCTCGCAACCTCCAGAGGAGGACAAGCGGCCTCATCGCGCAGGGGCAGGGCGGATACCGGCGGCAGCTCCACATCCTGCCGGAGGGGCAGCGGATCTGGGTGCCAGAAAGTTTTAACGGCACCAGCGCGCTATAAGCCCTCCCTCCCTCCCTCCCTCCCATCTTTCCAGTTGGCTCGATTCGTGTGGCGTGGGGATGGATTTTAGTAATGCTGCTTAGGTTGATGCTGCCGATTTATGCGGCTCCATTCGTGTGGCGCGGGGATGGATTTTGCTAGTTCTGCCAACTTGGTGGAGTATACGCACATAGCACTGGACTGGGATGCCAACTTGGTGGATCTGCCATGCAAGTCAAGTGCCCTCTTCTGTGGAGTGGACATCCCTCACATGGATGCTCGTCACATGGACATGGTGCGAGCATCCGTACAGAGCATCTTCATTGCGGCGAGCATCCATGTGACAAGCATGGCTGCGAGTGGCGTTGCGGCATGGTGACAAGTGCTGCCGAGCAAGCGGGTGGCGAGTGCTCCAACCGCGTCGAGGACGACTGGCAGCATGGGCCATCAGCTGCGTCACAAGATTGGGCGCCAGGAAGGAGGAGCGCCGGCCACGAAGGCGAGCGATACGAAGGTCGCGCGAGATGTTGTCCGCGGCTCGCAACCTCCAGAGGAGGACAAGCGGCCTCATCGCGCAGGGGCAGGGCGGATACCGGCGGCAGCTCCACATCCTGCCGGAGGGGCAGCGGATCTGGGTGCCAGAAAGTTTTAACGGCACCAGCGCGCTGTAAGCCCTCCCTCCCTCCCTCCCTCCCATCTTTCCAGTTGGCTCGATTCGTGTGGCGTGGGGATGGATTTTAGTAATGCTGCTTAGGTTGATGCTGCCGATTTATGCGGCTCCATTCGTGTGGCGCGGGGATGGATTTTGCTAGTTCTGCCAACTTGGTGGAGTATACGCACATAGCACTGGACTGGGATGCAAACTTGGTGGATCTGCCATGCAAGTCAAGTGCCTTCTTCTGTGGAGTGGACATCCCTCACATGGATGCTCGTCACATGGACATGGTGCGAGCATCCGTACAGAGCATCTTCATTGCGGCGAGCATCCATGTGACGAGCATGGCTGCGAGTGGCATTGCGGCATGGTGACAAGTGCTGCCGAGCAAGCGGGCGGCGAGTGCTCCAACCGCGTCGAGGACGACTGGCAGCATGGGCCATCAGCTGCGTCACCAGATTGGGCGCGAGGAAGGAGGAGCGCCGGCCACAAAGGCGAGCGATACGAAGGTCGCGCGAGATGTTGTCCGCGGCTCGCAACCTCCAGAGGAGGACAAGCGGCCTCATCGCGCAGGGGCAGGGCGGATACCGGCGGCAGCTACACATCCTGCCGGAGGGGCAGCGGATCTGGGTGCCAGAAAGTTTTAACGGCACCAGCGCGCTGTAAGCCCTCCCTCCCTCCCTCCGTCCCATCTTTCCAGTTGGCTCGATTCGTGTGGCGTGGGGATGGATTTTAGTAATGCTGCTTAGGTTGATGCTGCCGATTTATGCGGCTCCATTCGTGTGGCGCGGGGATGGATTTTGCTAGTTCTGCCAACTTGGTGGAGTATACGCACATAGCACTGGACTGGGATGCCAACTTGGTGGATCTGCCATGCAAGTCAAGTGCCCTCTTCTGTGGAGTGGACATCCCTCACATGGATGCTCGTCACATGGACATGGTGCGAGCATCCGTACAGAGCATCTTCATTGCGGCGAGCATCCATGTGACGAGCATGGCTGCGAGTGGCGTTGCGGCATGGTGACAAGTGCTGCCGAGCAAGCGGGCGGCGAGTGCTCCAACCGCGTCGAGGACGACTGGCAGCATGGGCCATCAGCTGCGTCACCAGATTGGGCGCGAGGAAGGAGGAGCGCCGGCCACGAAGGCGAGCGATGCGAAGGTCGCGCGAGATGTTGTCCGCGGCTCGCAACCTCCAGAGGAGGACAAGCGGCCTCATCGCGCAGGGGCAGGGCGGATACCGGCGGCAGCTCCACATCCTGCCGGAGGGGCAGCGGATCTGGGTGCCAGAAAGTTTTAACAGCACCAGCGCGCTGTAAGCCCTCCCTCCCTCCCTCCCTCCCATCTTTCAAGTTGGCTCGATTCGTGTGGCGTGGGGATGGATTTTAGTAATGCTACTTAGGTTGATGCTGCCGATTTATGCGGCTTCATTCGTGTGGCGCAGGGATGGATTTTGCTAGTTCTGCCAACTTGGTGGAGTATACGCACATAGCACTGGACTGGGATGCCAACTTGGTGGATCTGCCATGCAAGTCAAGTGCCCTCTTCTGTGGAGTGCACATCCCTCACATGGATGCTCGTCACATGGACATGGTGCGAGCATCCGTACAGAGCATCTTCATTGCGGCGAGCATCCATGTGACGAGCATGGCTGCGAGTGGCGTTGCGGCATGGTGACAAGTGCTGCCGAGCAAGCAGGCGGCGAGTGCTCCAACCGCGTCGAGGACGACTGGCAGCATGGGCCATCA
>NC_041382.1:18830362-18831655 GCF_002162155.2 Triticum dicoccoides
TCCCATCTTTCCAGTTGGCTCGATTCGTGTGGCGTGGGGATGGATTTTAGTAATGCTGCTTAGGTTGATGCTGCCGATTTATGCGGCTCCATTCGTGTGGCGCGGGGATGGATTTTGCTAGTTCTGCCAACTTGGTGGAGTATACGCACATAGCACTGGACTGGGATGCCAACTTGGTGGATCTGCCATGCAAGTCAAGTGCCCTCTTCTGTGGAGTGGACATCCCTCACATGGATGCTCGTCACATGGACATGGTGCGAGCATCCGTACAGAGCATCTTCATTGCGGCGAGCATCCATGTGACGAGCATGGCTGCGAGTGGCGTTGCGGCATGGTGACAAGTGCTGCCGAGCAAGCGGGCGGCGAGTGCTCCAACCGCGTCGAGGACGACTGGCAGCATGGGCCATCAGCTGCGTCACCAGATTGGGCGCGAGGAAGGAGGAGCGCCGGCCATGAAGGCGAGCGATGCGAAGGTCGCGCGAGATGTTGTCCGCGGCTCGCAACCTCCAGAGGAGGACAAGCGGCCTCATCGCGCAGGGGCAGGGCGGATACCGGCGGCAGCTCCACATCCTGCCGGAGGGGCAGCGGATCTAGGTGCCAGAAAGTTTTAACAGCACCAGCGCGCTGTAAGCCCTCCCTCCCTCCCTCCCTCCCATCTTTCCAGTTGGCTCGATTCGTGTGGCGTGGGGATGGATTTTAGTAATGCTACTTAGGTTGATGCTGCCGATTTATGCGGCTTCATTCGTGTGGCGCAGGGATGGATTTTGCTAGTTCTGCCAACTTGGTGGAGTATACGCACATAGCACTGGACTGGGATGCCAACTTGGTGGATCTGCCATGCAAGTCAAGTGCCCTCTTCTGTGGAGTGCACATCCCTCACATGGATGCTCGTCACATGGACATGGTGCGAGCATCCGTACAGAGCATCTTCATTGCGGCGAGCATCCATGTGACGAGCATGGCTGCGAGTGGCGTTGCGGCATGGTGACAAGTGCTGCCGAGCAAGCAGGCGGCGAGTGCTCCAACCGCGTCGAGGACGACTGGCAGCATGGGCCATCAGCTGCGTCACCAGATTGGGCGCGAGGAAGGAGGAGCGCCGGCCACGAAGGCGAGCGATGCGAAGGTCGCGCGAGATGTTGTCCGCGGCTCGCAACCTCCAGAGGAGGACAAGCGGCCTCATCGCGCAGGGGCAGGGCGGATACCGGCGGCAGCTCGACATCCTGCCGGAGGGGCAGAGGATCTGGGTGCCAGAAAGTTTTAACGGCACCAGCGCGCTGTAAGCCCTCCCTCCCT
>NC_041382.1:18831665-18844155 GCF_002162155.2 Triticum dicoccoides
AGTTGGCTCGATTCGTGTGGCGTGGGGATGGATTTTAGTAATGCTACTTAGGTTGATGCTGCCGATTTATGCGGCTTCATTCGTGTGGCGCAGGGATGGATTTTGCTAGTTCTGCCAACTTGGTGGAGTATACGCACATAGCACTGGACTGGGATGCCAACTTGGTGGATCTGCCATGCAAGTCAAGTGCCCTCTTCTGTGGAGTGCACATCCCTCACATGGATGCTCGTCACATGGACATGGTGCGAGCATCCGTACAGAGCATCTTCATTGCGGCGAGCATCCATGTGACGAGCATGGCTGCGAGTGGCGTTGCGGCATGGTGACAAGTGCTGCCGAGCAAGCAGGCGGCGAGTGCTCCAACCGCGTCGAGGACGACTGGCAGCATGGGCCATCAACTGCGTCACCAGATTGGGCGCGAGGAAGGAGGAGCGCCGGCCACGAAGGCGAGCGATGCGAAGGTCGCGCGAGATGTTGTCCGCGGCTCGCAACCTCCAGAGGAGGACAAGCGGCCTCATCGCGCAGGGGCAGGGCGGATACCGGCGGCAGCTCGACATCCTGCCGGAGGGGCAGAGGATCTGGGTGCCAGAAAGTTTTAACGGCACCAGCGCGCTGTAAGCCCTCCCTCCCTCCCTCCCTCCCATCTTTCCAGTTGGCTCAATTCGTGTGGCGTGGGGATGGATTTTAGTAATGCTGCTTAGGTTGATGCTGCCGAGTTATGCGGCTTCATTCGTGTGGCGCGGGGATGGATTTTGCTAGTTCTGCCAACTTGGTGGAGTATACGCACATAGCACTGGACTGGGATGCCAACTTGGTGGATCTGCCATGCAAGTCAAGTGCCCTCTTCTGTGGAGTGGACATCCCTCACATGGATGCTCGTCACATGGACATGGTGCGAGCATCCGTACAGAGCATCTTCATTGCGGCGAGCATCCATGTGACAAGCATGGCTGCGAGTGGCGTTGCGGCATGGTGACAAGTGCTGCCGAGCAAGCGGGTGGCGAGTGCTCCAACCGCGTCGAGGACGACTGGCAGCATGGGCCATCAGCTGCGTCACAAGATTGGGCGCCAGGAAGGAGGAGCGCCGGCCACGAAGGCGAGCGATACGAAGGTCGCGCGAGATGTTGTCCGCGGCTCGCAACCTCCAAAGGAGGACAAGCGGCCTCATCGCGCAGGGGCAGGGCGGATACCGGCGGCAGCTCCACATCCTGCCGGAGGGGCAGCGGATCTGGGTGCCAGAAAGTTTTAACGGCACCAGCGCGCTGTAAGCCCTCCCTCCCTCCCTCCCTCCCATCTTTCCAGTTGGCTCGATTCGTGTGGCGTGGGGATGGATTTTAGTAATGCTGCTTAGGTTGATGCTGCCGATTTATGCGGCTCCATTCGTGTGGCGCGGGGATGGATTTTGCTAGTTCTGCCAACTTGGTGGAGTATACGCACATAGCACTGGACTGGGATGCCAACTTGGTGGATCTGCCATGCAAGTCAAGTGCCTTCTTCTGTGGAGTGGACATCCCTCACATGGATGCTCGTCACATGGACATGGTGCGAGCATCCGTACAGAGCATCTTCATTGCGGCGAGCATCCATGTGACGAGCATGGCTGCGAGTGGCGTTGCGGCATGGTGACAAGTGCTGCCGAGCAAGCGGGCGGCGAGTGCTCCAACCGCGTCGAGGACGACTGGCAGCATGGGCCATCAGCTGCGTCACCAGATTGGGCGCGAGGAAGGAGGAGCGCCGGCCACGAAGGCGAGCGATACGAAGGTCGCGCGAGATGTTGTCCGCGGCTCGCAACCTCCAGAGGAGGACAAGCGGCCTCATCGCGCAGGGGCAGGGCGGATACCGGCGGCAGCTACACATCCTGCCGGAGGGGCAGCGGATCTGGGTGCCAGAAAGTTTTAACGGCACCAGCGCGCTGTAAGCCCTCCCTCCCTCCCTCCGTCCCATCTTTCCAGTTGGCTCGATTCGTGTGGCGTGGGGATGGATTTTAGTAATGCTGCTTAGGTTGATGCTGCCGATTTATGCGGCTCCATTCGTGTGGCGCGGGGATGGATTTTGCTAGTTCTGCCAACTTGGTGGAGTATACGCACATAGCACTGGACTGGGATGCCAACTTGGTGGATCTGCCATGCAAGTCAAGTATCCTCTTCTGTGGAGTGGACATCCCTCACATGGATGCTCGTCACATGGACATGGTGCGAGCATCCGTACAGAGCATCTTCATTGCGGCGAGCATCCATGTGACGAGCATGGCTGCGAGTGGCGTTGCGGCATGGTGACAAGTGCTGCCGAGCAAGCAGGCGGCGAGTGCTCCAACCGCGTCGAGGACGACTGGCAGCATGGGCCATCAGCTGCGTCACCAGATTGGGCGCGAGGAAGGAGGAGCGCCGGCCACGAAGGCGAGCGATGCGAAGGTCGCGCGAGATGTTGTCCGCGGCTCGCAACCTCCAGAGGAGGACAAGCGGCCTCATCGCGCAGGGGCAGGGCGGATACCGGCGGCAGCTCGACATCCTGCCGGAGGGGCAGAGGATCTGGGTGCCAGAAAGTTTTAACGGCACCAGCGTGCTGTAAGCCCTCCCTCCCTCCCTCCCTCCCATCTTTCCAGTTGGCTCAATTCGTGTGGCGTGGGGATGGATTTTAGTAATGCTGCTTAGGTTGATGCTGCCGAGTTATGCGGCTCCATTCGTGTGGCGCGGGGATGGATTTTGCTAGTTCTGCCAACTTGGTGGAGTATACGCACATAGCACTGGACTGGGATGCCAACTTGGTGGATCTGCCATGCAAGTCAAGTGCCCTCTTCTGTGGAGTGGACATCCCTCACATGGATGCTCGTCACATGGACATGGTGCGAGCATCCGTACAGAGCATCTTCATTGCGGCGAGCATCCATGTGACAAGCATGGCTGCGAGTGGCGTTGCGGCATGGTGACAAGTGCTGCCGAGCAAGCGGGTGGCGAGTGCTCCAACCGCGTCGAGGACGACTGGCAGCATGGGCCATCAGCTGCGTCACAAGATTGGGCGCCAGGAAGGAGGAGCGCCGGCCACGAAGGCGAGCGATACGAAGGTCGCGCGAGATGTTGTCCGTGGCTCGCAACCTCCAGAGGAGGACAAGCGGCCTCATCGCGCAGGGGCAGGGCGGATACCGGCGGCAGCTCCACATCCTGCCGGAGGGGCAGCGGATCTGGGTGCCAGAAAGTTTTAACGGCACCAGCGCGCTGTAAGCCCTCCCTCCCTCCCTCCCTCCCATCTTTCCAGTTGGCTCGATTCGTGTGGCGTGGGGATGGATTTTAGTAATGCTGCTTAGGTTGATGCTGCCGATTTATGCGGCTCCATTCGTGTGGCGCGGGGATGGATTTTGCTAGTTCTGCCAACTTGGTGGAGTATACGCACATAGCAATGGACTGGGATGCCAACTTGGTGGATCTGCCATGCAAGTCAAGTGCCCTCTTCTGTGGAGTGGACATCCCTCACATGGATGCTCGTCACATGGACATGGTGCGAGCATCCGTACAGAGCATCTTCATTGCGGCGAGCATCCATGTGACGAGCATGGCTGCGAGTGGCGTTGCGGCATGGTGACAAGTGCTGCCGAGCAAGCGGGCGGCGAGTGCTCCAACCGCGTCGAGGACGACTGGCAGCATGGGCCATCAGCTGCGTCACCAGATTGGGCGCGAGGAAGGAGGAGCGCCGGCCACGAAGGCGAGCGATACGAAGGTCGCGCGAGATGTTGTCCGCGGCTCGCAACCTCCAGAGGAGGACAAGCGGCCTCATCGCGCAGGGGCAGGGCGGATACCGGCGGCAGCTCCACATCCTGCCGGAGGGGCAGCGGATCTGGGTGCCAAAAAGTTTTAACGGCACCAGCGCGCTGTAAGCCCTCCCTCCCTCCCTCCGTCCCATCTTTCCAGTTGGCTCGATTCGTGTGGCGTGGGGATGGATTTTAGTAATGCTGCTTAGGTTGATGCTGCCGATTTATGCGGCTCCATTCGTGTGGCGCGGGGATGGATTTTGCTAGTTCTGCCAACTTGGTGGAGTATACGCACATAGCACTGGACTGGGATGCCAACTTGGTGGATCTGCCATGCAAATCAAGTGCCCTCTTCTGTGGAGTGGACATCCCTCACATGGATGCTCGTCACATGGACATGGTGCGAGCATCCGTACAGAGCATCTTCATTGCGGCGAGCATCCATGTGACGAGCATGGCTGCGAGTGGCGTTGCGGCATGGTGACAAGTGCTGCCGAGCAAGCGGGTGGCGAGTGCTCGAACCGCGTCGAGGACGACTGGCAGCATGGGCCATCAGCTGCGTCACCAGATTGGGCGCGAGGAAGGAGGAGCGCCGGCCACGAAGGTGAGCGATGCGAAGGTCGCGCGAGATGTTGTCCGCGGCTCGCAACCTCCAGAGGAGGACAAGCGGCCTCATCGCGCAGGGGCAGGGCGGATACCGGCGGCAGCTCCACATCCTGCCGGAGGGGCAGCGGATCTGGGTGCCAGAAAGTTTTAACGGCACCAGCGCGCTGTAAGCCCTCCCTCCCTCCCTCCCTCCCATCTTTCCAGTTGGCTCGATTCGTGTGGCGTGGGGATGGATTTTAGTAATGCTGCTTAGGTTGATGCTGCCGATTTATGCGGCTCCATTCGTGTGGCGCGGGGATGGATTTTGCTAGTTCTGCCAACTTGGTGGAGTATACGCACATAGCACTGGACTGGGATGCCAACTTGGTGGATCTGCCATGCAAGTCAAGTGCCCTCTTCTGTGGAGTGGACATCCCTCACATGGATGCTCGTCACATGGACATGGTGCGAGCATCCGTACAGAGCATCTTCATTGCGGCGAGCATCCATGTGACGAGCATGGCTGCGAGTGGCGTTGCGGCATGGTGACAAGTGCTGCCGAGCAAGCGGGCGGTGACTGCTCCAACCGCGTCGAGGACGACTGGCAGCATGGGCCATCAGCTGCGTCACCAGATTGGGCGCGAGGAAGGAGGAGCGCCGGCCACGAAGGCGAGCGATGCGAAGGTCGCGCGAGATGTTGTCCGCGGATCGCAACCTCCAGAGGAGGACAAGCGGCCTCATCGCGCAGGGGCAGGGCGGATACCGGCGGTAGCTCCACATCCTGCCGGAGGGGCAGCGGATCTGGGTGCCAGAAAGTTTTAACGGCACCAGCGCGCTGTAAGCCCTCCCTCCCTCCCTCCCTTCCATCTTTCCAGTTGGCTCGATTCGTGTGGCGTGGGGATGGATTTTAGTAATGCTGCTTAGGTTGATGCTGCCGATTTATGCGGCTCCATTTGTGTGGCGCGGGGATGGATTTTGCTAGTTCTGCCAACTTGGTGGAGTATACGCACATTGCACTGGACTGGGATGCCAACTTGGTGGATCTGCCATGCAAGTCAAGTGCCCTCTTCTGTGGAGTGGACATCCCGGGGTCATTATTAGTTTAGTGGACTGGGATCCCACTAAGTGGGGATGGATTTTAGTGTTTTGGCCCCATGATTGGAGCCAATGGATCTTGGGTGTTCACTTCACACGTTGTAATCTTTTTTTTTTCCGGGTGACACATGTTGTAATCTGACAGTCACGTATTCCAACTACATTAACTAGTACTCAGACAGTGATTTAGGTGTGCTATCCATGCGTCACATGATTCAAGTACATTAACTAGTACTAGTAGTAGTACTCAGGGATGACAGGGAGGTGGGTGCAAATATGTGTGCAGCCTTATTTACCTCCTACAAAAATGAGTGTCTTAATCTTAGTATAAAATATATATATATACTAAAGTTAGTACTAGTATAAAATTGAGACATTTATTTTGGGATATAATTTCTGCATGCACGTGTTGATTATTAACCCATGCATCCTGGTAATTGTGCTAATTATAGTGGTGATGCTGTGGGCCAGGGATCCCACTTAGTAGGTCATCACCAGTTCACTAATTAATTCATTCCAAAAGAAAGAAAAAAAGAAAGAAAGAAAGATTGCTTCTAATTCATAAATTGTTCAAATAGTACCATTTGTGTAGATTGCTTGCTCCTGACATATATTCCTATGAATAAGACTAGTGAACCGTTGGATGTGGACTGAAGGCACTTGATCGAGCAGCCGTTCATCTCGTTGTCAAATATGCATGCCCCATCCGCTCTCGTTAATCAATCGTAATCAATCCACTGGTTAAAGTTAGTTTGATGTATCACAACGCATTGTGATAAGATTGTAAAGTTAGTTTGGAGCAGAGATATGCATGAGTATTTGCCAAATTACAAGAATGCTGGAGTCATGGACTATATTCTTGTTTAGTTGGTTAAAGCAGCTTCCTAATTTAGTTCTGGCATCTAATAAAGAAACATAGCAATATTAGAATGTTTCTATGATACTTCCTTCTCCTAACATGTCTAGCTGAACTCTATTATGCACACAATCATTCTTATAAAGTGAAACAGAATGTCTCTTTACATACACTAGTTCAACCACATGTACAGCCTAGCTACTAGCTTGATCATCTCATGTGCATACCACCAGTTTGATCATGTGTTCTTCATCCAAGTGCTTCGTGTTAATCTACGGAATTGCTCCTGAGATATATTCCTAATAATTCTTTTTTCTGCAGAGACATGAATGGTGCCCGAACCTTTGTGGGGTCAGAGGTCGAGGCTGCGACCGATCATTTCCAAAAGAGTCCACTTCTCACTGACGTGCCTACCGACAGGCTAATGGTCCCTGCTCCGTCAAGGCCATACTTGATCAAGGACGATGGAAATTACAAGATCAGGTCTGGCTTGTGGATAACCCACAGGATGAATGAGATGGGCTTATCAAGCAAAGGTCTGTTTGTTCCAGAGAATGTGGTAGTGCTACCTAAGCAAATGGGTTTTGGGCTGAAGGAGATTGACTTGTCAGCCACCAGGAATCTGACAATTGAGGACAAGGTCGATGAGTTTTTGGCGTACCTGAAGTTTCTGGTGGATGGTATCGAGGAGGTTCAAGGGGCTTCGGTCGCGGCTAAGCTCCCTCCAGTCTTCTCAGGCCTGCACACGCTTGCAAGCGAGCTTATTCAAGACCCTGCACTCGTTGTGATGCTGCTTGATTATGCTGATCTTCTCCCTATTGATAGCAAGGGTATCCTTGTACAGAGGGTACCCTGCTTGTCGGACGCCTTGCTGCCGGTGCATGGGTATGTTCCTGACCCGAACAATCCACTTGATACCGCTAAGAACTTTGCATCACTGCTCATAAACAGCATGCCCTATGGAGCTGGTGGGCCAAGCCATGAACTCTGGGGAGACATCGCACAAAGGAACGTTGATGTTTACAAGTGCATAACAAACGTCACCAGGATGAACAAAAACGACCCAAAAGAGTTCGTGAGGATGATGAGGGTTGGGAGCTCTCATCCGGTCGAAGAGAAGATGGTTAGCTTTATTGCAAAGGAACTGAGAGAGAGGTAGTAGTAAAGATGTTGGCTGGATGGATTTTATTTATTTTGGTTGCTTCTTCTTTTGTTGATTATTTTGAAGGAAGTATATTTTTAAGAATGCATGCATTGGGTGACGTAGTTCCTCTGCTGGAAGAGCAGAAACAGAGTGCCCTGTCCTCCGAAGGAACAGATGTACTGCTTATAGGGAGTGAGTTTTATAACTGTTGTAGGAGAAAAAATGTGAAAAATTTCCAGGCTAATAATAGGCAGCTGGAGTGTCGGGTGATCACCACTGCTTGGTGACTCATAGGAAAGTTCCTGATTAAACAGAGGTAACAATCAAGCCTCAGTTTCATCAAACATTTGACAAATCTTTGTTACGTGTGACTCATATGCTATTTGCAAATCTTCCTTTTTCAAAGTTGCTTTCGCAGATGAAACTGCCAGGGCCGCCGCTGTTAAAAGTCGTGGTTGTTAACTTGACCCTTAAGTTAGCTACTTAATCCCTACTAGTATGGATTGCTATCAATCACAACCAAATCGTGCCTAAGTAGCTTCTTTTTTCTTAAAGAAAATGTTAGAGCATCTCGGACGCGAACCATTCACCCGCAAACGCCCAGACCAATTTGTCTAGACGCACTTCATCATCCAACCCAGTCCACCATCTGTCTGCGAACGTGTTCGGTTGTTCAAAATCCGGCAGACCGGAGACAAATCAGGGGGAGCTTTGCAGGCGTTTGGACCGTCGTCATGTTCGCGTCCACGTGTATGCATCTCCGCTCTTCACATAGTGAAAGTGACTGGCCACTCGAGCCGGCATTAAAGGGGCGTGCCGGCTGAGAGCGCTACCTATGCGCGTCCTGACCTCCATGTCTGTTCAATGCCGTATAGACGTGACTGATCGGGATGACTATCTACCGCATCAAAACCAGTTGTCTGTCCGTCTGCCTATTAAACATGCGTGGTGGCCGATAAACCAACTCCGGCCCTGCATTGAAACAAACAGCCGCTTGGCCTGACCGGCATCCGCTATTTATATGTGGGCACGCCCGACACGATCCGCACAACACCATGTCTGCTTCCTTTCCTCCTTCATCATAACCGCAAGCTCTAGAGCGATGTGGAAGGCCTCTCAATGGAGAAGAAGCACAAGTTGTTTCTCTTCTGGAAGGCATTGTCAAACTTCTCGCTCACGATCATTGTCGAGGTTATAAATAGGGGGTAGGCCCAAGTATACAAAGGGCCCGCCGAAGACCCATGATCGGTCCAGGATATTGTTGGGGAACGTAGTAATTTCAAAAAATTTCCTACGCACACGCAAGATCATGGTGATGTATAGCAACGAGAGGGGAGAGTGTTCTCCACGTACCCTCGTAGACCGAAAGCAGAAGCGTTAGCACAACGCGGTTGATGTAGTCGTATGTCTTCACGATCCGACCGATCAAGTACCGAACGCACGGCACCTTCGAGTTCAGCACACGTTCAGCCCGATGACGTCCCCCGAATTCCGATCCAGCCGAGTGTTGAGGGAGAGTTTCGTCAGCACGACGGCGTGGTGACGATGTTGATGTTCTACCGACGAAGGGCTTCGCCTAAGCACCGCTACAGTATTATCGAGGTGGACTATGATGGAGGGGGGCACCGCACACGGCTAAAAGATCAATGATCAATTGTTGTGTCTATGGGGTGCCCCCTGCCCCCGTATATAAAGTAGCAAGGGAGGAGGAGGCCGGCCCTAGGAGGGGCGCGCCAAGGGAGTAGGATTCCTACTCCTAGTTGGAGTAGGTTTCCTCCTTTCCTAGTCCAACTAGGAGAAGGGGGGAAAGGGGGGAAGAGGAGAAGGAAGGGAGAGGGGGGCCGCGCCCCAAACCCCTTGTCCAATTCGGAATGGGCTTGGGAGGGGCGCGCGCCACCTCCTGGCTGCTGCCTCTCCTTCCCACTAAGGCCCATTAAGGCCCAATACTTCTTTCCCG
Source organism: Triticum dicoccoides (assembly GCF_002162155.2). NCBI lineage: Eukaryota > Viridiplantae > Streptophyta > Magnoliopsida > Poales > Poaceae > Triticum > Triticum dicoccoides. The sequence continues at coordinate 18,841,045 of NC_041382.1, forward strand.
TATTCCCGTAACTCCCCGGTACTCCGAAAAATACCCGAATCACTCGGAACCTTTCCGATGTCCGAATATAGTCGTCCAATATATCGATCTTTACGTCTCGACCATTTCGAGACTCCTCGTCATGTCCCCGATATTATCCGGGACTCCGAACTACCTTCAGTACATCAAAACACATAAACTCATAATATAACTATCATCGAAACTTTAAGCGTGCGGACCCGACGGGTTCGAGAACTATGTAGACATGACCGAGACACGTCTCTGGTCAATAACCAATAGAGGAACCTGGATGCTCATATTGGCTCCCACATATTCTACGAAGATTTTTATCGGTCAGACCGCATAACAACATACGTTGTTCCCTTTGTCATCGATATGTTACTTGCCCGAGATTCGATCGTCGGTATCTCAATACCTAGTTCAATATCGTTACCGGCAAGTCTCTTTACTCGTTCCGTAATACATCATCCCGCAACTAACTCATTAGTTGCAATGCTTGCAAGGCTTAAGTGATGTGCATTACCGAGAGGGCCCAGGGATACCTCTCCGACTATCAGAGTGACAAATCCTAATCTCGAAATACGCCAACCCAACAAGTACCTTCGGAGACACCTGTAGAGCACCTTTATAATCACCCAGTTACGTTGTGACGTTTGGTAGCACACAAAGTGTTCCTCCGGTAAACGGGAGTTGCATAATCTTATAGTCATAGGAACATGTATAAGTCATGAAGAAAGCAATAGCAACATACTAAACGATCGAGTGCTAAGCTAACGGAATGGGTCAAGTCAATCACATCATTCTCCTAATGATGTGATCTCGTTAATCAAATATCAACTCTTTGTCCATGGTTAGGAAACATAACCATCTTTGATTAACGAGCTAGTCAAGTAGAGACATACTAGTGACACTCTGTTTGTCTATGTATTCAGACATGTATTATGTTTCCGGTTAATACAATTCTAGCATGAGTAATAAACATTTATCATGAAATAAGGAAATAAATAATAACTTTATTATTGCCTCTAGGGCATATTTCCTTCGGTCTCCCACTTGCACTAGAGTCAATAATCTAGATCACATCGCCATGTGATTTAACATCAATAGTTCACATCACCATGTGATTAACACCCATTGTTTACATCGTCATGTGACCAACACCCAAAGGGTTTACTAGAGTCAATAATCTAGTTCACATCGCTATATGATTAACACCCAAAGAGTACTAAGGTGTGATCATGTTTTGCTTGTGAGAGAAATTTAGTCAACGGGTCTGCCACATTCAGATCCGTATGTATTTTGCAAATTTCTATGTCAACAATGCTCTGCACGGAGCTACTCTAGCTAATTGCTCCCACTTTCAATATGTATCTAGATCGATACTTAGAGTCATCCAGATCTGTGTCAAAACTTGCATCGACGTAACTTTTTACGATGAACCTTTTGTCACCTCCATAACCGAGAAATATTTCCTTATTCCACTAAGGATAATTTTGACCGCTGTCCAGTGATCTACTCTTAGATCACTATTGTACTCCCTTGCTTAACACAGTGTAGGGTATACAATAGATCTGGTACACAACATAGCATACTTTATAGAACCTACGGCTGAGGCATAGGGAATGACTTTCATTCTCTTTCTATCTTCTGCCGTGGTCGGGCTTTGAGTCTTACTCAATTTCACACCTTGTAACACAGGCAAGAACTCTTTTTTTGACTATTCCATTTTGAACTACTTCAAAATCTTGTCAAGGTATGTACTCATTGAAAAAACTTATCAAGCGTCTTGATCTATCTCTATAGATCTTGATGCTCAATATGTAAGCAGCTTCACCGAGGTCTTTCTTTGAAAAAATCCTTTCAAACACTCGTTTATGATTTGCAGAACAATTATACATTATTTCCGATCAACAATATGTCATTCACATATACTTATCAGAAATGCTGTAGTGCTCCCACTCACTTTCTTGTAAATACAAGCTTCATCGCAAGTCTGTATAAAACTATATGCTTTGATCAACTTATCAAAGCATATATTCCAACTCCGAGATGCTTGCACCAGTCCATAGATGGATCGCTGGAGCTTGCATATTTTGTTAGCACCTTTAGGATTGACAAAACCTTCTGGTTGCATCATATACAACTCTTCTTTAATAAATCCATTAAGGAATGCAGTTTTGTTTATCCATTTGCCAGATTTCATAAAATGCGGCAATTGCTAACATGATTCGGACAGACTTAAACATAGATACAAGTGAGAAACTCTCATCGTAGTCAACACCTTGAACTTGTCGAAAACCTTTTGCGACAATTCTAGCTTTGTAGATAGTAACACTACTATCAGCGTCCGTCTTCCTCTTGAAAATCCATTTAATCTCAATGGCTCACCAATCATCGGGCAAGTCAATCAAAGTCCATACTTTGTTCTCATACATGGATCATATCTCGGATTTCATGGCCTCTAGCAATTTCACGGAATCTGGGCTCATCATCGCTTCCTCATAGTTCGTAGGTTTATCATGGTCTAGTAACATGACTTCCAGTATAGGATTACCGTACCAATCTTGTGCGGATCTCACTCTGGTTGACCTACGAGGTTCGGTAGTAACTTGATCTGAAGTTACATCACTACAAAAAAAAGACACATCCGTGACATTTTGGGCCGAACGAATTTTTTTTCTGTCATACATATGACACTTCTATGACGATACTTGTGACAAAACCCGGTATCATCATAGATGTGGTGGGCTCCTACTTCTATGACAAAAATCATGACAGAAAATGGGTTTTTCGTCCTGGGCGGGCCGGAGACGCAGCTGCATGACATTCTTTGGGCCGTCCATGATGGAAAAAACCGTGGTAGAAGCGAGGGGGAGGAAAATTTCGGGGAGTTCCCGGTTACGGTGGGAGGTCGGGGGCCGAGCGATGCGCGTTTCTCTCATACACGTACGCGCGTGTGTGCGAGGCGTTGGCTCTAACTGAACCCGAGCGAGGCGTTGGGCTCTAACTGAACCCGAGCGATTGCACTGCAGGCTACGTGTTACTGAACCCGAGCGATCGATCGATGGCTGTTAACTGAACCCGAGCGATCGATCGATGGCTACTGCTGCT
>NC_041382.1:18844550-18867704 GCF_002162155.2 Triticum dicoccoides
CATGGTGTGGAGGGCTGGATGAACAGTAGATGGTGGAGGGGTGCCTATGGAGGGGTGGTTGAACAGGACCCCGTGGTGTGGAGGGCTGGATGAACAGTAGACGGTGGAGGGGTGGTTGAACAGTAGCCGGTGGAGTAGCGCGCGGTGGAGGTTGGATGAACAGGAGCCCGTGGAGGTTGGATGAACAGGAGCCCGTGGAGGCTGGAGGAGGTCGACGGTGGAGATGAACAGTATCCTGTGGAGTCCTGTTTTGCGGTACGCCACACGCCTCCCGATCAACAGGACCCCCGTTTCGACCGTAGGAGGTCCGTTTCCTCCGTTTTGCGGTATGCCAGACCCTCCCGATCAACAGGACCCCGTTCCGAACGTAGGAGGTCCATTTCCTCCGTTATGCGGTACGCCAGGCCTCGTTTCCATCGCATGTTCCATCCAAGCCCTCCCGATGAACACGACCACGGATTCCATTCCGACCCAGCCGGTTGGCTCCCACGCGTTCCGTTGCCTCCCGATGAACACGACGCATTCCGTTGCCTCCCCATGAACACAACGCATTCCGTTGCCTCCCCATGAACACGACGCATTCCGTTGCCTCCCCATGAACACGACGCATTCCGTTGCCTCCCCATGAACACGACGACGATGTTGTTTCTCTGTTCCGACCCAGCCATGTACACGAGCCCTGGCCGTACGTATGCACGAGTAGGCGTTCGAGACCCCGCCCGTATGTACACATACATGGCCGTATTTTCTTTCTTGCACCCTGGCCGCCTCTACTACGACACGTGCGCGCCTCTACATCCACCAGTATATATGTACGTACACGTTCGCGACCAGAATGACAACGCTACGTACGCTTCGACCAGGTGGGTCCCGACTGTCAGGCACTTCCTTGCCTGCGAAGATGTAGCTGGTGGGTCCCAGCAGTCAGGGGGGCGAAATACGGTGGCCCGTCCGGTGGGTCCCCGCTGTCAGGTGGAGGAATAATTATTTTGCACATAATAAGGAGGCACTTTCTTGCCGCGGCCGTGGACCCAGCTGCCAGCCTCTCCACGTACAGTCCACGTCCGATGGAAGCCGTTCCTTGACCACGTTGACCACGCCGCGCCGAGTGCACCAGGGCGGTGGACGACGGCGAGGCCTAGGAAGGGGACGCCGCGGAGCCGGGGAAGACGCGGCAGTGGATGCCCACTCGTAGAGGAGTACGAGGGTTCACTGGTTCGCTGCGGTGTGAGGCTGCCGTCGCCGCAGAATAACAGGGGGTGTGGGTGAGTAGAGGGATGGCCTGGCTAGTGGTGGGAGTAGTAGGGGGCGGTGAGGCCTCCGCCGCATCGCAGCCGGCCACGGGAGGCAGGAGCATGAGGCACGACCAGCACTGGTTTGGGCGGCTGGAGCAAGAAGACCAGAGGTTGAAGAAGCACTACGGCCGTTGGATGGACATCGTACGGTCACTGGAGCTAGAATCATGCATATTGACTAAGTTGACAAAGCCCTCCATCCCCGTCAACTTAGTAGGCCCACAAGTCAGCCTCCCACGAAGGTGGGTCCCAGCTAGCAGGGGGTATTCATTTTTTTGTGCGTAATAAGGAGGCACTTCCGGTTGGTCCGAGCTGATAGCAGGGGGAATGTTTTTTTCACGAAATACGGTGGCCCATCGGGTGGGTCCCAGCAGTCAGGGGCAAACGTTTTTTTTGCGATATACTGGTGGGCGTCCGGTGGGTCCCTGCTGTCACGTGGAGGAATAATTATTTTCCGCGTAATAAGGAGGCACTTCCTTGCGGCTGCCGTGGACCCAGCTGTCAGCCTCTCCACGTACAATATTTTTCCGATGGAATTCGGTCCTTGACCACATTGACCACGGCGCGCCGACAGCACCACGGCAGTGGACAACGGCGAGGCCTAGGAAGGGGACGACGCGGAGCCGGGGAAGACGCGGTAGTGGATGCCCACGCGGAGAGGAGTACTAGGGTTCACTGGTTCGGTGCGCTGCCATCGCCGCAGAATAATAGGGGGTGTGGGTGAGTGGAGTGGAGGGATGGCCTGGTCAGCGATGGGAGTAGTATGGGGGCGGTGAGGCCTCCGCGGCAGCACAGCCGGCCACGGGAGGCAGGAGCAGGCGGCACGACCGGCGCTGGTTTGGGCGGCTGGAGCAAGAAGACCAGAGGTTGAAGAAGCACTACGGCCGTTGGATGGACATCGTACGGTCAGTCGAGCTAGAATCGTGCATATTGACTAAGTTGACAAAGCCCTTCGTCCCTGTCAACTTAGTAGGCCCACTATACTGGGTCCCGGCTTGCAGGGGGACTATTCATTTTTTTGTGCGTAATAAGGAGGCACTTCCTTGCGTGCGAAGATATAGCTGGTGGGTCCGAGCTGTCAGCGGCGGTAACGTTTTTTTCACAAAATACATAGGCCGTTTCGGTGGGTCCCAGATGTCAGATGGAGGAAATCATTATTTTGCGCGTAATAAGAAGGCATTTCCTTGCGTGCGGCCGTGGACCCAGCTGTCAGCCTCTCCACGTACAGTCCACTTCAGATGCATGTCGATCATTGACCACGCTGACCACGCCACGCCGAGAGCACCAGGGCGGTGGACGACGGCGAGGCCTAGGAAGGGAACGACACGGAGGCAGGGAAGACTCGGCCGTTGTTTTTCGTTTCCCACGCGGAGGGGAGTACGACTGTACGAGGGTTTACTGGTTCGTCTGCCGTCGCCGGAGAATAACAGCAGGTGTGGGTGAGTAGAGGGATGGCTAGGCCAGCGATGAGAGTACGGTGGGGCGGTGAGGCCTACGCGGCAGCACAGCCGGCCGCGGGGAGGAGGGAGCAGGCAGTCCCGCCGGCGCTTGTTCGAGCGGCTGGAGCAGGAAGAGCAGAGATTGAAGAAGCACGACGGTCGTTGGATGGACATCCAACAGTATACAGGTCATTTGTGGAAAGCCTCAAATCTGTGGAAAACAACATACAACCCATCTGCCATTATTTCAAATAATTTACAGCCCATTTGCTAATTCTTACGGGTTTTTTTGGAGCCCATATTCTTTATGTTAGCATTACAGCCCATATTGTGGCCACAGTTAAAAAATTATACGAAATTTTGCATATGTCGGTGCGGTCTGAACTGTTTTTAATCCCGAAATTTAGAGTCACATTCAGACTGATTTTAAAAATAAATGTATATCAATATAAAATCCAATAAATTGTCCATGCATAAAAATCAATGCAATTTAAAATCTCGAATGGAAAAAAAGATATTTGAAAATAATTGCCGATTTGATGTGTTTTAGAAATGTACAACCCATTTCTCATTACTGATAGGCCATTTTCTCGGCCAGCCGAATGAAGCTCTCCTCGCCTTGAAAGATTTGCAGCCCAATAGGCCTGATAAAGCGACTTACTTAACAAATCACAAAAAAACTGGGCTAGCCATTTTCAGAAAGAAAAAAAAAACTACTGTGCTAGTCTGTGGTAAACATAAAAGAAAAAGGGCTGTCTAGACAGGCCAGAGTGTCCCGCACAGCCCAGTTGACACCCTGCTTCCATCTCAAAAACAAATTAGATAAATGCCACTCCAATTATGGCGATTCATAAAAATGCCACTGCAATTTCCAAACTTTGAAAAACGCCACTGCAATTTTTGCAAACTTTGAAAAACGCCACTGCAGTTTGCAAACTTTGAAAAACGCCACTCCAGACTTCGAAAAATGCCACTAGAAATGACATGAAATGGCATTTTTTAAAGTTTGGAAATTGCAGTGGCATTTCTCGGATACACCAGATTTGGAGTGGCATTTATCAAATTAACCCAAAAAAAAATAACTGGGCGAGCTGCTGGGTCCCTGGTGTCAGCCGCTCGTTGTGCAATTCTCTCGTTTATTGACTACGTTGACAATGGCATGGGACCTAGATGTCAGAAATCCACTAGGAGGAGCCATTTTTTATTGGCTTGAAATAAGGAGGCACTTGCTTGCGTACTGCCATGACCTTGGCGGGTCCCTGCTGTCATTCTCTCCACGTACAATCATCTCCTGATTGTGTACGTGTCAACTTGCTAGGCCCACAAGTCAGCATCTAAATCGTGGAGGACAAATACAACCCATTTAAAAAAATAATAGCCCATTCCATACGTTCAAACGGAAAGTTCAACATTCAAAGCAAAGTAACAGGTCTGATCCACATATAGAGTACTGAACTTCCACGTTGACAACCATCATAGCCAAGTTAACTATCTACTCCCACTAACACTCTAGTAGCGTACAAGTACTAACTTACTCTTAGCTAACTAGACGATGCCGGCCGCCATCTGCTGTCCATGCTAAACGCCAGCACCGGCGTCCTCCGCCTCGCCTCGGACTTGCCAGAGGTGCGATAGGGCGCGTTGCTCGCGTGCGTTGGCCCTTTCCATGCTGGCGTGGTCCACCGAAGCTTCGGCTTCCAAGCGGGAAACCCACTTGACGAGCTGGAGGTGGGGTAGTGGTAGAGTAGTCGTGCTTCAAAACTGATCGACACGCCATTAAAAAAAATAAAGGTCGATAACTAATGCGGCACCTCGGGCCAACGCGGCCAGATCGCATTTTGCACGAGAAATTACACACGATGTTTCGTTGACATGTGGTCCCGTTCCAACATATCAGTGAGAGGACGGCGAGTAGTAGGAGTATTTCCGAACGGACGTGTAGGCCGGGGCTCCTCTTCGTGAACCGTGGCAAACTCGACCGAGTCTTCGCCTTTCCCTCTCGATTTGGAACTGCTGTTGCACGCTCTTCCTCTCCCTCCTCTATTTTCCTTCAGCCCTTCACCCTTTCTTCTGCCATTGTTCGATCATCTTCTCCATGGAGGGAACAGGCCGGAAACAACCCCGTTATTCTTGCCCCGGTCTGAAAGATGACGTGGTGGAGGAACTCATTGATCGGTGCGACGTCATCACCTCGGCTGGCATGGCAGGTTCGTTCAAGCCCATTCTCGACTCAACTAATAACATCATTGCAAGGAACCCAAGGGTCCAGGAGTGGTTTGATCTCCCCTATCTTCTTCGCCATGACCCTGCTCGCTGGCGAGCGGACGACGGAGACCTCGCCTTGTGCAAGTTGATGCCGCTTGATAATGATACGTGTCATGTCAAGATGCCATCGCTTGAGGGCAAGGCTTGGGCAGGCGCAAATGGAGATTGGGTTGTTTATATTGGGTACAACTGCGTGTGGGAACTTGTAAATGTGTACACTCGTCACCGGGTTCCACTTCCAAAAATCTCAGACTGCCTAGAGGTTGAGCACACCGGTATTCTACGCATGTTCAAATACGATCATGGTGACTGTCCTCTACGGAAGATAGCAATTTGTCGAGTTCCCAACCGCTCTTGGAATTACAACGACTATGAAGTTGTTGCTATCTTCGACAAGCTTGTTGCCGTCCTTGATGGTTTCACTCGATGGATATTGCTCAAAAATCAGTTTCTGCACATGGATGAGTACTGTGATGCAATTCAATACGAGGGCCTTGTTTTTGCTGCCACCACTCGTGGCACTGTTTTTGCATGGGATCCTCTTTGTTTCGGTACGTTTGTCTTCCACCGTAATTATAATTGTTTCATCCACATGCATGCGGGTTAGCAAGTTTCCCTTTACTAATTAACCTTCTTCTTGTGTTTCCAAGGTCCTGTGAACATCCCACCACATATACTTGAAGATTTTTATAACCAAGGGGGAGATGACAATGGTGATGATCATGAGCATGAGGACGAGCAGCGCCCATATACTCTGTGGCGCCTGGCAACTAATTCTGATGGATCACCTCTTCTTGTGTGTATACAGCCCACTGATGATGTTACTGCTAAGGAAGCAGGTGTAGTCTCCCATGGTCGCACTCTCCGGACCTATTCCAACACCCATTGCATGGTATTCGGGATGGATACTAGTGTGCCAGCATCAACTCCTTCTCCCTGGTACAGAATTGATAGTCTTGGAGAAAACTCGCTCTTCCTTGGACAAAACTATCCGATGATGGTGAAAGGCGATCCAACTGCTGTTGACACATTTATGAGAAGCAACTGTGTCTATACCTCGGACATTTGGGTGGTTCCCTACCCTGGTACTGATATAGTAGGCCGCTTCAGCCTGGATGATCAGTCCTGTGTTGGTCTCCAGATCGACAATGGATGGCCCGTTCCAGAGAATCACTTGTGGTTCAAAGCAAGCGTTTCCAACGCCGCGGAATGATTGAGTTGAAGTTCATTTCATGGCTTGTTATTTGTTGTGTGGTGAAAACTTTAGTATTTATAATGTATCCTCGTTGTCGATGTGGGTTGATGACCTGTTGTATGTAATAAAATGATATGCCTGTGATAAACTTACTAAATTTATGAATGGCTTTCGAGTCGCTTCTCTGAGTGAGTGGTGCGACGAGGCAAAAAAATATTTTCTAAATACATAATTGTACGTGCATTGCAACAGGTTATCGGATGAGGCCAATCAACAATAGTAGTACACTATTTGTAAGTCACCTTACGAAAATTAGATTTTCCCAAAATGTTTAGGTGCCGTAAATTAACTTTCCATCTCGATGCCCGCCCTGCCTTGTTCGCCAGCGAGCGCTTCCACCTCTGCCTCGTTGTCTCCCGTGGAAACCCCTTTCCTCCCTTTTTTTGCTCGGGCAAGGACCAATGCATGCAGCACGTCCATGCGGTTATTAGGAAAGAAATAAAAGCGCTTTGCAAGCTATGAATTACGATGGCCTGCATGGGTAGCTAATAAGGCATCCTCTTCACTACTGTGATTAAATCTTGTGTTTAGAAGAGAGAAATATTCTTCTTTTCCACCAATCTGCTTGCACCTAGGTCGTGATGCACCTTCTAATACGACTTATTCACCTAGACGGAGTACTAGCTTCACATGCTTCGCGCATCGAGCGGGTGTTTTTACTGTAGCCATATGTTAATGTGTTCGCTGTATGTAACCAGCACCTCGAATCCTCGATACTAGTACTACTATATAGTAGGAGTAAGTAGTAGGAGTAGTAGGGTGGCATAGGCCAGAACAAGCATTCACGTCCAGGAGTACGACACACGCCACCACCACGACATCCATCTGACACCATATTATTTCTTGGAGTCCGTGCTAGAGCAATCTCTTCAACCTCGTCGTTCTCTAACTTCAGCCATCGCGCGGCGGGCGAGGTGGGGGTTTGCCGATAGTCGGTTTCCTTAACTGCGGTCCCACTTGTAAGGCCAACTCCAACGCACGACCCCAAACGCACCTTCGTTTTGCACGAACTCCAATGATAATTTTGAATAGAAAAGCAAGACCAAAGAAAACAAGAACCACAAGAATACATTTTACTACTCCTGTAAGTTGGATTAGTGCCTTCTCGATGCATTCATTGTTGATCTGCGGAGGCTCGATCTTGCGTGCTTCTTTCTTCTTCGAGTGTAAAGAAGTAGACGTTGCTTCCTCGCATCTAGTCTCATGTCTAGCCTCTATTCTATACTAGCTAAAAGTGATAGAACATCTACTAACTTGCGCTCTATCAATATATGGATGTACCCTTCTTCCCAATACAAAAACTTGCATCCATTCTACTCCCTCCGTTGCACAATACATGCCTTCTATTTGTCAAAATATATATGTATCTAGACATGTCTTAGTATATAGGTACATCCATTTTTGGACAAATGGAAGTCAAGTATTTTGGAACGGAGGGAGTACACAATAAAAAAATTAAGTTAGCACAACTAGTCTAATCCGAGAGCAGAACCGAAGATTTGGTCGGGTTCTTCCTCCTTTTGCCGACACATGGGACATCCATCATCCAGGTCGTGTCATGAAAGAAAATAGAGTGGTAGTTGAAGCCACGAGATGTGCATCTTGGGTTAAACTGTAAATAGAATCTTACTACTCTTGAGTAACTCCAAAAGCGGCCACCGAAGATCTTTATTGGATTTGTTTTTCATCACCAGCACGTCGAGGTGAAAGATGTGCAGGTTCAGTGGGTCCTCTTGCGTTTTCACTGACATGTGGGGCCACATGTGAGCAAACAGACGATGGGCTCCGCGTGTCCGCTGGCTGGCTGAGAAGAGAGAGAGAGGAGGGCTGAGCACGAACTGCAGGAAATTTGTTCTACGTACCTCCATATAGGCTCGATATAGTGGGGTGGCATGGGCCATAACTAGCATTCACGTCTAGCAATACTGCACACGCCACCCACACGAGTCCCATCCAACACCAATTTTCTTGGAGTCCGTGCTACAACCATCTCTTCTCCCTCCTATTTTCTCAGCCATCGCGCGGTGGGCGGGGTGGGGGTTTGCCGATAGTCGGTTTGCTCAACTGTGGTCCCACTTGTAAGTGAAAATGCAACACCGCACGCATTCCCGCTTGAGCGGCGTGTCGGACCAACCGTGTGGGGGTGCGACGCGAACACGGCAGGCTTTTCCTTTTGAACTTGTAACTTGTAAAATTTGGTTCTGCTCCATGGCGCGATCGATAGATAGAAAATAACGATTTTGCCTAGAGTAATGAGAAGTTTGGTTCTGGCGCCGTTCATGCATGGAGTACGTATGAAAATTGTGAAGTTGATGCGAAAGGTAAGATAATTACTGTAGTATCATATACTACTACATGGATTTGACGGAAAGATAAAAATACATACGGATCCATCAACGTTCAACGGCATCCTCACGCCCTAGTGTGCCGGGTCACCAACCGACGTGTGAGGAGGAGCGGCGTTGGCGGCGAGCTCAATGTGCTTCTGAATAGTGACGTCCAAGGTTTCCCTGCGCTCCAAGAAGGCCAGCATCCTATCGTCCTCCTCTTGCATGTAGTATTCCTTGTGGACGATTTGCGCGTAGACGTGGGTGATTATGTCGATGGTGTCTTGCTGCGCCAGGCGCTGCGCGGTGAGCGCGACCTCGAGGTGGACATTCTCCGGCGCGACGGCGGGCAGTCGCAGGGCCACCAGTGCGTCGAAGAGGTTGTTACCATAGTGGCCGTTGAGGGTGGCGGGCATTGCAGAGCCTGGGCGCGTCGGCTGGAGGCTTACGTCAAAGTCGTCCGCAAGCTTCTTGACGACGGTGAACTTGTCGAGGAAACCGACGAGGACCTCGTCGAACAAGGAGACGAACCTGTCGTCCAAGCGGCCCCTCGCCCTGGCGGCCTCAAGCAATACTACCTGCCGGGCCGCAGGCCGGCATCGTGGACCATCTGGCACAGCCGGCTGATGGTCACTGTCGGTGTCAAAACCGGCGGATCTCGGGTAGGGGGTCCCGAACTGTGTGTCTAGGCGGATGGTAACAGGAGACAAGGGACACGATGTCTTTACCCAGGTTTGGGCCCTCTCGATGGAGGTAATACCCTACTCCTGCTTGATTAATATTGATGATATGGGTAGTACAAGAGTAGATCTACCATGAGATCAGAGAGGCTAAACCCTAGAAGCTAGCCTATGGTATGATTGTTCTTCGTCCTACGGACTAAAACCCTCCGGTTTATATAGACACCGGAGAGGGCTAGGGTTACACAGAGTTGGTTACAATAGTAGGAGATCTACATATCCGTATCGCCAAGCTTGCCTTCCACGCCAAGGAAAGTCCCATCCGGACACGGGACGAAGTCTTCAATCTTGTATCTTCATAGTCCAGGAGTCCGGCCAAAGGTCATAGTCCGGCTACCCGGACACCCCCTAATCCAGGAATCCCTCAGTAGCCCCTGAACCAGGCTTCAATGACGACGAGTCCGGTGCGCAGATTGTCTTCGGCATTGCAAGGCGGGTTCCTCCTCCGAATACTTCATAGAAGATTGTGAACACAAGGATAGTGTCCGGCTCTGCAAAATAAGTTCCACATATTGCCATAGAGAGAATAATATTTACACAAATCTAATCTGCTGACGTATTCCGTAGCGTGACATCACACCACGGCCAAGCCTTTATTCGAATCATTTTTATTGTTCCACCTCAGCGCGTTTTGCGAGGCGGTTTCCTTGGCACGTCTTGTCGAAGCAGAGATCGTGTCCCCTTTATTTACATGATTCTCATCAATACGGACGTGGGTAACCCAGTCGTGCCCATTGGTATATCTCCTCGATCAAAAAACGAGTCCCAAACGGTCATGGGGAGGGCTCTTGGTATTCAACCTCTTATAAAGAGACCAAGGCCTTGCTCCTTTCTTTTGATCTCAAGCGAGTTCGCCCTTCGCCTCGAGTTCCAACACCCAAGGCTTCAGATTTCAGGCGCTTCGGACCTTCGACGATGTCCGGTTCCGGCCTTTGAGGCCGATGGATGCCTTCCTCCGTCAAGGAGGAAGACGTGCTAAAGCTGAGAGAGGCCAGGTTTTTTACCGTTGAAATCTCGCATAGGCTGCCTGCTCAAGGGCAGGTTATTCCCACTCCCAAGCCTGGTGAGAGCGTGGTGTTCGTATCTCACTTCCTCCGAGGGCTAGGCTTTGCGACGGACCCCTTTGTGAGGGGGCTCATGTTCTATTATGGGCTAGAATTTCATGTCTTAGCTTCAAAGTCCATCCTCCACATTTCATCATTCATCGTCGGTGTGTGAAGCCTTCCTCCGTATTACCCCTCACTTCGGACTATGGCTCAAGACCTTCAAAGTAGAGCCGAAGATGATCGAGGGACGGCACGCGGAGTGCGGAGGTGCTGTTATAAGCAAGAATGCTGACGCTCCATGGCCCGAGGGCTCTTTTCAAGAGGAGCCCAGCTTATGGCAACGGGAGTGGTTTTATATCACAGCTCCCAGGGGTACCAAGTGGGTGGCACCGCCTGCTTTCCGCTCAGGTCCCCCGCCCCGACTAGCGTCATCACTACAAGAAATATGTCAACTTATGACCTTCTGTCAGTGACCCTCGAAGAATTGGTCATAAATTTATGACCATTTCAGACCAATTGGTCAAAAGCTGTCTGGGGGGCTCCAAACCCTAAACCATTGCGACCATTTTGGTCAGAAAGGTCATAATTTCCTTACACAAAATGGTCATAAAGCAAACAGCACTAGTCGCTGCCTTATTTCTAGTTGTTAACGACCAATGTAGATGGTCATAGCCTTGTAAATTGTGGTGGGTTGCGATGACTAGGCGCCATCTCATCAGTTTTGCCTATGTGTCATGTCCATGTGGCAGTTTTTGCCCTAGGTTGTGAAGCAACCTATATTTCTGTCATTCCCAAAATTCCCAAAAAATCTCATAATTCTTTGGGTCATATCTTCGTCAAATATGTAAAAACCTTCCTTTCCTAGTTCAAAAATAATTCAAAAATATTCATTTTCCTATTCTGTTCAGAACAATAGTTTGTGAAGGAAGTACCACTTTGTCATGTCCAAATGGTATCCATTTTCTACAGTGCTTTCCTATGCCCAAATAACCATCCTCCACCAAATGCCAACTCAATCCATTCATTATTTTGAGCCCAGCTTCAACATTCGTATTTATGTCCAGTGTGGTACTTTGTAAAGCAAGTACCACCTAGGCTCCTCATTTTGAGGTGAAAATTTGTGAAGACGGTCTTCTTAGTAACTGATCATCCTCAGCCAAAACTCACGCCCATTAGCCATGTGCATTTCCCGTACCGCAAATCAAACACTTGGCTGCTTATTCATGTTTGAGCATCGATCGGTCTCCTCGTGAGAATCTTATGTTGTGATTTTCTTCCTAGCACCTACCTGGGGAGTGCCCAACCCAGTAGACATGCCTAGGCCGCCCAGAACACATGGCAACGCCACGGTCACGCGGTGACCACGCGGTGGGCATGCGAGCTTACGCGCTCTAGAGTTGGGGCCCTCGGCCACCGTCCAAACCTCGATGTCTCGCCATCAAACCATGTATTTCTGATTAAATAGATACTTATTTACCTAGAAATGATTTTTGGAAAAAATAAAGAGCAAACTATGAGGCAGCTGCAGTTCAAATTTGACCCGCTTCCAACTGAATCGACGGGAATTTGTCTTTTTCACCAGAGGTGGATCAAAATTTTTGACACCCAACCATTTTGTCAATTGTGCAGTAAGTATGGCCTAGTATTTTATAAAATTGATTAGGTCCAATTTTGCAACAAATATATGGTAGGTCCTTCGCAAAAGAAACTCATTTCAGGCACTCAGAAAATGGAAAATGGTTTTTTCGTCCAAAGAAAATGAAAACTTCCTTAGGCAACATTGTTTGCCATTCCAATATGCACCCTTGTGCACAATATGAGATCATTTGAACAAACTATGCCATGAATGTGACCATAAGATTGATCATTTGGCTTGAAAGCCATGAATCTTCACACTTGATAGCTCATTTCTGAGAACACTTTTTAAAATAATTACCGTATTACAAGTTTATTATTTTTCTTGGAAACTTGGTCACATATAATGACATAATGCGAAGGTTTTCCAATTTTTTTAATTTTTTTTAATTTTTTATGCCCGTTTCAATATGCGGTCAAAACGGCGGGCTTGACCGTTCCTAGCTAGTGGTTGAATCTTGGAAAACTTTTGATGTTTCTCTGATTAAATAGATACTTATGTACCTAGAAATGATTTTTGGGAAAAATAAATAGCAAACTATGAGGCAGCTGCAGTTCAAATTTGACCCGCTTCCAGCTGAATCGGCGGCAATTTGTCTTTTTCACGAGAGGTGGATCAAAACTTTTTACACCACAACCATTTTTTCAATTGTGCATTAAATATGTCCTAATATTTTATAAAAATGATTTGGTACAATTTTGCAACAAATATATGGTAGGTCCTTCACAAAAAACCTCATTTCGGGCACTCGAAAAATGGAAAATGGTTTTTTCGTCCAAAGAAAATGAAAACTTCCTTAGGCAACATTGTTTGCCATTCCAATATGCACCCTTGTGCACAAAATGAGATCATTTGAACAAACTATGCCATGAATGCGACCATGAGATTGATCATTTGGCTTGAAAGCCATTGATCTCCACACGTGATAACTCGTTTCTGAGAACACTTTTTTAAAATAATTGCCGTATTACAAGTTTGTTATTTTTTCTGGTAACTTGGCCACATATGATGACACAATGCGAAGGTTTCCCAATTTTTTGATTTTTTTGAAGTTTTTATGCCCATTTCAAAATGCGGTCAAAACGGCGGGAATGACCGTTCCTAGATAGTGGTTGAATCTTGGAATTTTGTTGATGTTTCTTTGATTAAAAAGATACTTATGTACCTAGAAATAATTTTTGGAAAAAATAAATAGCAAACTACGAGGCAGCTACAGTTCAAATTTGACCCGCTTCCAGCTGAATCGGCGAGAATTTGTCTTTTTCACCAGAGGTGGATAAAAACTTTTTACACCCAACCATTTGGTCAATTGTGCATTAAATATGGCCTAGTATTTTAGAAAAATGATTTGGTCCAATTTTGCAACAATTATTTGGGAGGTCCTTCACAAAAAAACCTCCATTTGGGCACTCGAAAAATGGAAAATGGTTCTTTCATCCAAAGAAAATGAAAACTTCCTTAGGCAACATTGTTTGCCATTCCAATATGCACCCTTGTGCACAATATGAGATCATTTGAACAAACTATGCCATGAATGTGGCCATAAGATTGATCATTTGGCTTGAAAGCCATTGATCTCCACACGTGGTAGCTCGTTTCTGAGAACACTTTCTTAAAATAATTGTCGTATTACAAGTTTATTATTTTTCCTGGGAACTTGGCCACATATAATGACACAATGCAAAGGTTTCCAAATTTTTTGATTTTTTTGAATTTTTTATGCCCGTTTCAAATGCGGTCAAAACGGCGGGAATGACCGTTCCTAGCTAGTGGTTGAATCTTGGAACTTTTTTGGCGTTTCTCTGATTAAATAGATACTTATGTACCTATAAATGATTTTTGGAAAAAATAAAGAGCAAACTACGAGGCAGCTACAGTTCAAATTTGACCCGCTTCCAACTGAATCGGCGGGAATTTTTCTTTTTCACCAGAGGTGGATCAAAGCTTTTGACACCCAACCATTTGGTTAATTGCACATTAAATATGTCCTAATATTTTAAAAAATTAATTTGGGAGAATTTTGCAACAAATGTTTGCTAGGTCCTTCACAAAAAAACTCATTTTTGACACTCGAACAATGAAAAATGAAATTTTCGTGCAAAGAAATAAAACCCCCATCCCAATATACACACATGTAGACAATATTGGATCATTTTCACAAAATATGGTCCAATTTTCCATCAAAGATTTCATATGCTCTTAGAAAAACCATTTTTACACTCAAGAAATAAACTTAATTCTCATTGGTGGAAAGGTGTGTGCCATGGAACGATGACATGGCACACATCCATCCATCCATCCATCCATCTATCCACACCCATCCATCCATCCATCCCACACCACGGTGCCCCCTCCCTCCGCTCCTTCCTCCCATCACCCCAAACCCTAACTCCCACTCCCATCGATCCCCCCGTTCAGATCGCGCCGCCGCCTCCCAGGCACCTCCTCCCTTCCGCCGCCCAGGCACCTCCTCCCTTCCGCGCCCAGGCACTTCCTCCCTTCCACCGGCCCCTATCGACCACGGCCCGCGTCAGTCTCGCCGGAGAGAGAGGAGATGCCGCCCAGCAACCACGGCGTCGCGGCTGGCTTGCTCGCCGGTGCACGGGTGCGTGCTTCGATGCGTGGCGCTTCGTCGAGCTGGCCGGACCGCGGCGCGCGCGTGGCCTGCATAGGGTTTGCAGTGGCGGCGCTACACGCTGGCCGCAGGTCTCCGGCTACCAGGAAGGCGCCGCCGCCGATTCGAGTCGATCCTCAAGGTATCCCTTCCCTTCCCCTTCTCTCTTTGTTTCGATCCGATCTGGCAGCCGTGGATGAACACTGATCTGGGGTTTGCTCCTCTGCTCATAGGGTGACCAAGAGGTCCTGCCGAGCTCAAGTTCGTCCACGACGACCCACCACGGCAGGTAGCATCTCCCGCATCTCCCTCCCCCTCTCATCTTCCTCTACTCGCACTTGACCATGGCCCGGCTAGCATATGCTTGTTTTAGTTAGATTTTCTCTGGTTCATTGCATCCAAGGCAGAGTAAACGTGTATCGTCTTGGCAAAGGCAGAGTTCTCCGGTTCTCTATTATTTTCGGGCTGATGTTTCAGTTCAGCGGCTACGTGCAAGAGAGTGGATTATTTGGCTGCTGTTTGTTCTTGTCCAATATGTGTTCGGTGGTTAGCAATATGTTTGTTGGTGCTATATTTTCATTTTGATGGTAGAATGCGTGCGTTGTACATGGTCAAGAGCATTAGTAAAAGGAGGAAAAGGATGATTAGAGCATCTCCACCCGAAATAAAGCATTGTGGGTTTTGTGGCAGTAATGAGAACCTTAATCGTCTCTTTTCCGTTAGTCCACTCGCTAGAGCAGGGGGTCCTCTTTGCACTCAGGATCCAAGACTAGGTGACGACACCGAATGGCCATGTAGTAACAAGGATCGAGCAGCAAGCATCACTCTGTTAGCGTTTTATTTCGATACAAGGGCTACGGTAGGTTTGAATCCCAATTTTTCTGTGGTAGCACAACAACTGTTGTGTCGCTCCTTATGTTAGCCGTGTTATGCTTCTGAGCTGGCCGTACAGACACCTATGGTGCATAGCTAGCTGGCTATAGCTTCATCCTGTTGGCCTTTTTTTGACATTGTGCCGTTGGTTCTCAATTGACCTCATTTTATTGGTATATACTTGAAGAATTGTTTCCATACCAAGGGCCATGTTATTGTTTGAATTTCAGTTTTGTTCTGGTAATACAGAAAGTGCTCTGTTGGTTCTCATTTTACCTTGTTTTATTGGTATATATACCTGCAGGCGGAGCAACGGGTTAGGGAGGGAAATCAGGCGATGGCCAGCAAGTCAAGGCCATCATGACGGCCGGCGGCGCTCGAGCTCGCCGCCACCGCCGGGAAGGCCGCCGCCGACTGCGTCATCCCCACCTTCAAGAAATGTCCTCTTTGGTGTCTGTTACGTCTCTGAGTTGGTAATCATTTCTATGGTGTAGCTGGTGTCTGTTGTGTCATGTCCTCATTGACGAGTTCATTCATTGAAAAATATTTCTTGATAAGCTGCTTTCTGTCCAAATGCATACTATTATTAAGTCACGATCAGTTAGCAAATTTACGTGTATGCTCCATTGTTTGTTAAGGTTTAGTAGCTATTGCGCAAAATTGGTAGTGATTCTATCGGTGAACAAGTAGGGTAAATATGTCACTGTGTTATATACCACTCCTGTAGTCGTGTGTTACCTGAATTTGAGATAGGTATGTGACAGATTGCCTGGGTGGATTTTGTCCTTGTTAATGCGTAAGGGATTTTGCCTGCGTATATGTGTTCTGCAATCAGCCGCATTTGATGGTGCGCATACTGAACATACCTGTTTCCAATTCCATACATCATATGCCTGTTAACTGAATATAAGATCCCATTTATGGAGTTTCTGAACTGGTGAGAAACAAAGTTAAGCTGAAACTTCTGCTACTCTATGTAATCAAACTTCTTCTATATAAGATCCCGCTTGTGTAATGAAACTGTTAATTAATCCCAAAAACAGTTTACTGAAACTTCTGCTACTCTGGTTCAGTTAAGACTTGGTAGTTTGTCTGAACTGTTGTGTTTGATATAAGTAGAAGTAGTTGAATACTATACAGTGGTCTGAAGCTAATTAGTTGATTTGAAAATTATTGGTTTTGAACTGTCCATGATTTGGTTGAATCTAGTCTTCAATTTAATCTATAATGCCGTACGAAACTTCAGAACTTGAAAACCCAAATCTGGTTCAGTCATCATAGTTTAGCTTTACAGATAAGACACTGATTTCTAATTGATTTAGCTAGCCTATTGTATTAATTGTTGTGAGTAAGATGTGAACAAAATTCAGGATGTATCTCACATCACTACATGAAATACATTGTTTTCAGGTTTTGTAAATCAGCTGCATTCTTTAATTATCGAGTTGGTGGATACTATTTTGTGGATGGCAATGCTTGTGTTGTAAGTAGAAGTTAAATGGAAATAATGTTCAGATTTCTTCAGAGAAACACTGAATAAAACAGTAGCCAGTAGGTGTGTACAAAACGTGGTCTGAAGCTTGTTGGTAGAAAATCATTACATAAGGCACATATTCACACTAAACCTTGACACAGAAATTATTAGTTTCATACTACTGTCCTTGATACAGATAGTATTAATAATCTTTGACATTTTGTACTACTTCCTCCTGCTAGGGTTTTGGTGGACCTCTTCGTTGCGCACGGCTGAGCTGAACGTCCTCGGCGGTGGTGGCGGCACGTGTGAGATCCTCCTCCATGACAAGGCCGCCGCCGGATCAGCTCCTCTCCGCCGGTGGACCCTCGCCTCTCCGACAAGGCCGCCACCGGATCCCGTCCTATCCAACAGCAACGCCTCCGGATCCACTCGTCCTCGACAACGATGGCGCCGAGGAGCACCAGGAGCTTCAGATCCGGTAACTTATTATCTTCCTCTCTCCCTCCCGCAGTACCTACTATGTATCATGCTTATTGTTTACTGCATTGAGGCATGTGGGCACCAGAATTTGTAATCAGATTTGTTACCGCTTATGAATATGGCGATGTTCATGACTGATGGATGTGGCTGGGGGTTGAGGTATACAGTGCTATAGAATGCCATCTAGGATATCTGTTAAGCCACTTGGTCAGTTAGTTTCTTTTAGTACATATACCATGAATCCAAGTTTGATGCGTATTGCCATGTCTCTCTATATTTATAAGTTGAATCCATCACTAACATGTGAACAACACTTGCACTGCCTTATGTATTTACACATAAGGAGTTAAACTACATGTCTGCTATTGCAGGGCAGATTAGATGTATATCATTAGTTTCTTTGTTGATTTACTGATAAGTTACCATCCGATCTGCTGACAACATGTTTGTGTTATTGTGGTGCTGGTTTGACTCACTGTCATCTTACAATTTGTTCTTTCTATATGCAGCTCGCCAGAAGAAGGCTGTGAAGATATTCCCCCGCCCTACCTCTGGACCTCTTCGCCCCATCATGCAATGCCAGACCCGCAAGTACAACATGAAGGCCAGGGCTGGCAGGGGCCTACTGCTGCTGCTGGGTAGAGTCCAGCCACGCTACTGCTAGGTATGATTCCCACCTCCTTCGAACCCCCTTGTACTGCAGGCCTTCATGTGCATGTGTGGAGTCCTATTTTTATGTTGAGGAACGCGGGCTGCTCTTACCAGGGCAAACACACGCGCCTTCATGTCTTATTTGCGATATATAAATCATCTGGAACCAATCATTTTCGTGAATTTGGTTGAGTTCCTCGTATACTGTATATTTTGACAGCATATGTCCTCACAAAAGAGAAAGGAAAAAACAATATTGCATAAGTCTCTGCATTTCAGTTCCATACTTTTGAGCTCAGCAAGCTAAACTTGTTTCAAACATTTAGATGGCTCACATCAGATAACCAGTAACTTGAGCATTACATGCATTGATGCATAAGCTGCTGGAGGAATGTCTTCAGCTAACCACAGAGAACTGGTGCTGTGCACAGCTTCCTTTGTAGAAAAGATCAATAGTTGTGTAGACTTGTGCAAAGCCTAAATTTTTGTACTAAGGTGGCCAGCGTGGTGTCGCGACATGATCACTGACGGAATTAATTATGATTTTGTTATTCTACTTTGTTTGTCTGATCCTCACAAGTTAATGCTTCGCTCGTCCGGGTGTGTGATAATGCCATGTGTCTTGTGCAATCAGATTACATTTATGTTTGTTATGGTAATATAAAAAATATTCGTGCTGTCAAAATTAACACAGTGCGTGCCTTTCATTTCTTTAGTTTGATTGTTTCCCTTGTATTCAATATGCTTCTAGTGGCTGATCCTTCCATTTTTGTTATGGCATCTTTATTTTCACAGGTATTGTGTGTTCTGGAAGATGGAAGAGGAAGAAAACCTATTTTTGTTGAACTAAATTTTCTGTATTCTGTTTTGTTGTACGTATCATTTGATAGTTTTGTATAGGAACAAGTGATACTATTTTGTAGGGCTTTATGGCCTGTGATGTAAACATATTTTGTGCTGAAATATGAAATTATTTGCAAAATTTGTCAAAAAGGTGGATCATATGTATGAATATGTGAGTGGGCTGAAAAGAGTACTGGACCAACTCCAGGATTGAATTAATATTTGAATGTATAAAAAGGCTGAATGTAAACCAGAAATGGGCTGCACAAAATTGTACATATATTCTTGAAAGGCCAAACGTGCATAAAAATTGATGGGCTGACCAGTTGGGCTTGGCCCATGTAGCAGAAAAAAATTAACAGAAATAAATATACCAAATGGGCTGAATTGTTGGGCTAGGCCCATGTAGAAAATCGAATTGGAGCGGGCTGAATCTTGTGCCACATCAGCTTGCCACGCTGGATGCCTACGTGGCCTGGGGAGGCTGCTAGTGACCAAAACAAGACAATAGGCATATTTTGGTCAAAAACTTCTATGACCTTCTCACAGAGAAGGTCGCTATAGTCAGTTTACGACCGCCAGCTTTTGACCTTCTGTTTTTGGTCACAAAAAGGCCGCAAATGAAAAACTATGACCTTTCAGTGACCAATAGTCAAGGTCACAAGATAGCATATTTCTTGTAGTGCATGGGTCAATAAGGGGCTGGACTGGGGGCCGGCAAAGGACGTGCCCCTGTTGCAGGGCCCCATCCGTGATCTCCTGGAAAGAGACATCAGTCTGATCATGGTGGCGCAGGTCATGTTGATTCGCCGAACCCTGCCCTGCAAACTTCGCCCTCTCCGCCTATGGGAATTCAATCCGGAGGGACCACGAGCTCTCCAACATTTTATGGGCGCGACGCCCGTGGAGATGTACAAATTGTTCTTCGGATCACAAGCAATGTGTCCAGACTTGACCGAGGACGCAGGTCTGAGCTGCAATCGTCCGGATGCTCAAGTAAGTAGCCCTGTGCCCGGACACGCTATCCATATATTTATCATAACATTGCCCTTAAAAGAGCTGTCCTTAAAACAGGAGTGGATAGCGAAAGCAAAGCTAATCAGGTGTCCGGCCCCCCTCCCTGAGACCGCGCCGGATCCCGTGTTAACCAGGATGCTGGAAGTCACACCTTCAGAAGAACGCGAGGGGGGGGGGACAAGGAAGCCACTGCCTTCCCGAAGGAAGCTGTCCGGAAAGGAGGAATCGAAAATTCCTGTCCTCAGGGGAAGAAGAGGACCGCCTCTGAAGACCCGGAGACCATGATCTCAAAGCGGGGGAAGAAATCTTCGTCAGAGGGTCCTGTGCCGGGGAATACTTCGGCCGAATTATGCCCTCAAAGGGATCAGTCCTCCACCGAGCCGTAAGTAGAGAGGGGTTTTTTCTTTTTAAGAAATGAGAGAAATCCTTGCTTTATATCTGAGAAAAGTAACCGAAAATTTACCTTGTAGCTCGGACCTTGGCCCTTCTCAGCAGAGCTCGTCTTCGGGGGATCTTCTTCCGGAGATGATGGAGAGCAGAACGCCTCCCCCTGCCGTACCGCCTTGCGAGGCGGGCGACCCTGAGGTATCGTCACGGAGGGTTTCTCCGAATCCGGCGGGGCCGGAAGACAGTCACATGGCCCCCTTCAAAGAAGGCCATCGGACGACTCCGGCACCGTTCGGTGCACGGTCGGAGGGACTGAAGGATCTGCTAGGGCGAGCGTCTATCTCAGAGGAGCACTGTACGTTAATGGGTACGGTGATTGAAAGGATTTCATCCGCGGAGAGCGGGTTGCACGAGGCCATCAGGAGTTTACTAACAGGTTTTGAGGTACGTGAGATGATGTACCTTTTTACAGTTCCGCATATTTAAGATGCGCCCTATATAGATAGTAGCCCCTGAGACTCTGTGCGTTGTCAAAAGTGACGTCGCGCAGAGGATCATAATCCCAGGTATAATATGCCGCCTTCCTATGTAGGTGGCGAGGTGTCCGGCGGCCAGCCGGACTGATGGATTTGCCGAGATAAAGCGGCAGCTTGACATGGCAGATGCCGACATCACGCTTGTCAACAAGCGGCTTGACGAGGCCCAAGGTATGTAATTTCTCCGGAGGCACCTGGTAAGAGGAGCTTAATGCCAGTATCTTTCAACGTGTGCGTTTGATGTAGATGGTGCCGCCGCCATGGAGAACCTTTTGGCGGAACTCGCCCGTGCCAAGGAGCAGGCCAGGAAAAGTGATGCGGCTGCCGTAAAGGCAATTGAAGAGCTGAAAGCCGAGCAGGCTGCTCACTGCCGAAGCAAGAAAGAAATGGTCGAAATGGCTGTAAAGTTGAAGAGCGCTGCTGACCGTTGCAAGCTTCTTGAAAAAGAAGATCGTGCGGTACGGACGGACCTAGAGAAGGCCACTACAGCGACCAAGGATGCTCATTCTGCGATGAGAGCGATGAAGGAGGAGCTACGTCAGGCCGAAGATATCGCGGCTGGAAAGCCTTTTATGCTGCGGAGAAAGTTTAGGGATCCTAAACATGCTCCGTTGGACCAGATATGGAGTTCCGCGGACGCATATCTTGATTTGGCGGCGAGTGCTGCTGATGCGGCCGAACACTTCCGAGAGCAGAAGGATTGCGAAGTGGAAAAGCTCTTCTGGTCACAGTTCCACAATCCAGAGCGGCCGCTTCCATTATCCGATCGTTTGGCCGAATGGGCCGAGATGAAGTTATCCAGACTCGCCATGAAGTATGTCGTGAGTCATCTGTGCCCGGAAAGGCCAAAGCCGAACATCTATTTTAGCTTGGTGCAACAATTCCTTGGTGCGGTGCCGTTTATCAACGCGATGAAGAGGTCAGCATGCATAGAGGGTGCGCGGATGGCCCTTGCCCGTGTCAAGACATACTGGGCGGAGATGGAGGCCACCGCTGTTGCATCCCAAGACTCGGACGGAAGCCGAGTACCTGCCGAGCACTACTTTCAGGAAGTCCTGCAAGGCGCTCGTTTGATAGAGACGTAGTGCTCGAAGGATATTATGTTCGAATAACATGCATTATTGTAAAACAATATTTTGATGGAATGTAAAAGCTTTTTATACTTGTGCCTGCAAGTATTATAATGCCTCCTGTGCGGCCGTTGAAGATATATGTATATATTATCTGAAAGATGGCAGTCGTCGGCTTCAGCCTACATGCATATAATGTGGGGGTGTTCGTAGAAGGCGCATTTTCACACTTAATCCAACGTCTTGGTCCACAAAGGAGGTGATAGCGCAGCGAACTAGGCAATCGGACTATAATGTTTTATCACTTTCACTTAGCCATAGGAGTTTGACAGTGAGGCTACTATATAGCCCCTGGTGGCGCCTGCGCTCGCCCGAACTCGGGGCGCGTGTGTGCCTGGCTGGGAAACGACCCTTCGTTAATGGGGAGGAATCCTAAAGATTCCGGAGGTCATCGTGTGGTTGACCAGTCTCACGCTATATCATGACAGTCAGTTTTCGGCTTTCTCTACTGAGGTGCTCGCCTGAACCGGGGCACAATCGCAGTAGTTCTCCTGGTGCCACCTTAGCCGATAGAGCGGAACGTAAGGCAGCAAAACACAGGAGCCAGGCAAACCCAATATTTGACCAAAGACATGATTTGGAGCTGATGCATATAAGGCCAAACCCGCGACGCCGAACACTCCCTAAGGTATTCGGTCTTTATAAAAACGGGCTGAACAATGCCCTTGATAATAAGCCCCTGATGTCCAGGTACATGCAAAATTCTAACGTGGCCACATGCCAAGACGCCAGCATCCTCCTCGGTTATACCAATAAACCGGGGGATGTGTATCAACAAGAGACAGTAAAAAAGGTTTACGCAGGGTCTTAATCTAAAAAGAATCCTTGGAATGGGTCCCTGCTGCATGTCTGCGCCTGTGTCTCCGTTGTGCCGTATCCTGGACGGATGTAGCACGGTGTTCATCTGTAAAAGAGAGGAACTTTAGTTGAAAAAGATCATGCAAAATGTATGTTATACTGAATATAAAGTATAATTCAAAATGGGTAAAAGTGAGCTTTATTGTCTCTTGTTTTACGTGCGCGGAGCCCCTGGTATAGGGGTATGCGGCTATTAAGCCTTTATCAATTGCATATTTATGCCGGACTCGTCTAGCCGTGTCCGTGGTCTTAACGACCCGTTTATGTGCTTTGATTGGTGGCGCC